>NW_010392487.1:0-10023 GCF_000710305.1 Buceros rhinoceros silvestris | reverse complement strand
TCCGACGGGGCTCTGGAGACACAGGCTGAGCTGGCGTCTGTGGGTCAGGGGACACAGCAGGAGATGGCTTCTGTGGGTCAGGGGACACAGCAGGAGATGGCTTCTGTGGGTCAGGGGACACAGCAGGAGACGGCTTCTCTGAGTCTGATGATACTGCTGAGGCTAACTTCTCTGGATCTGGAGATGTGGCCTGGGCTGACTTCTCCGGATCTGAGGAAGTTGCCTGAGCTGACTTCTGGGGCTCTGGAGACACTGAAGATTTCTCAAGCTTGGGGCAAACAACAGGTTCAGATTTGGGAAGTTCAGGAGAATGGGCAAGTTTGCACGACTCAGGAGAAAGGGCAGGTTTCTGTGGCTCCAATGCAACACTTTTTTTGGAGGAATCTGAATCTCCTTCTACCTGTCCTTTCTGCTCCTCATTCCACTTCTCAGGTGCTGCATGCTGTGCTGTGATGTGATAATACACGTTGCAATACATCTTGCTGGTAAAGAAACATTTGTGGCAGTGAAACAGTTTTGCACTTTTTTGATAAAATATAAGTTTACCCAAACCAGCAGCATCCATTTCATCACAATACTCTGGGTGTATGGTACCCATATGAATTTGTATGTTTTCATAGTCCGTTCCTCTGAAGCTGCAGTGATCACACTCTAAGCGTTCTGTGGTTTTACGTAGTATCTGCAACACGTCCATTTTTCTATGGTCAGTTACAGGTTTCACAGCACTGCACCTTTTGAAGAGAAAGACTCAGCTCCTGCAATAAAGGAAAAAAATCTGAATAATTAGCTGTCAATGATAATTTCAACTCTTTGTTATTCCTACATAACCACACAACTACGCTATGTGCTTTTCTTCCCCCTTCATTTTAGAAAGCGTAACTTTTGCACAGGTACTAACTACTTCATAAAAAATCAAAACACAGGTGTCTGCAACTTCTGCAAGTCATTTTACATCAGTAAAACTTGAAAAACAAAGGTTATATTTAACAATATGCCTTCCTATCTATGTAAAAAAATCTGCAAGCAAACAGTAAAAAGAGAATCCAGTTGATCAAAAGCTAAATTTACATTTCATTTGATAAATGGGACTTGCATTCTCAGTTGTCTTTTGTTCCCAGATCTGATGTGGTTTTAGTTACATTACACATATATACTGAAAACAAAAAAATACTTTGAAACAGAGCCACTGAGATAAAGCCATTTCAAAACTGCATCTTCATCATAAAATTTCAAAACAGATTGGCTGTTTTTGACAAAGACAAAAAAACATTTTTCAAGAACAGCAGTCTAAAGCCTGGGCCCTGTTTTTATTTGTTAAACAGTTTTCTCTTCACTAATTACATGAAAAACAAAAGCTGCTGTTCATAAAGACTAATCAATTATTAAAAGATTTTTTCCATTCCATTATTTCATCTGCTGCCCTAATAACAACAAAAATACTATTAAAAAAAAAAAAGGCAGTGACTTTTTTTTTTCCAGTTGATCTAGTAGACAGCCCTCTGTATTCAAAACATTGCTTGCTTCACCCCAAAGAGAATAATGGAAATTTCTCAAGATTACTGGTTTTGTAAGACTTTAAAAAAAAAAAAAAAAAGAAAGCCCACAAAACAAACAAACAAAAAATTCCCCCAAACCACACAGTGAAATGCAGCATCTGAAATGCAAATAATTTTTAATGATGTCCTGGTTTGAGCTGAAGCTTCCTTGTTTTGGAGAATGGACAAATAGGAATTATTCTATGCAGTACGATAATTCCGCATTTAACTGGTTAAGGGAGTCAGGTGAACGCAACGTTACATGGGGAGTCTTTAAAAGCAGCAGGCCGGGGAGTGCCTCTCTCTCTCGGACTCCGGATGGCTTCACGGAGGTGGCACTGCCGCGGACCCGAGACCAACAACCAGGCCAAGACCTGAGGGCCTGCACCCCCAGATCGCTGAGGATCACAGACTGTGAACTATTCCTGCCATGAGTCTCGTCTGAAATCCGGTGAGATATCCGGACTCCCAGCGGTTCCCTGCAGGGAGCTTTCCTGCTGTTAAACCTGCAGCGCGCGGGGGTTTCTCCCCCCACCCACCCCGTCTCACCACGAGAAGAATCTCACTTTCTCTGCCTGGCAGCAGCTGCAAGGTTTTCACTCCCCCCTCGTTGCTCTGTGCCTGCCAAGGGATCTGACCTTGAACAAGACTGTTAAAAACTTTTTCTCCTATCCCCCTCTGCACCTGGTTATCTGAGTCCTCTCTTCTTAGTTTTTTTTCCCTGTTCTCGATTGTGCATATATATATATGTATAGTAGTGTATAGTTGTGTGGATTTATTGTTCATTAAAAGTTTGTTTCAGTTTCCCAAATGCAGACCGAGGTGTGAATTTCTTCTTTCCCCTTAAACTCCTTCTGTCTCTAGCAAGACGGAAGGGATTGTTAAGGAATTCGAGGAGTTATTACCTCAGGACCTCGACCCTTAACAAATGACTTGGCTCAATTCCACTTTTTCCAATAGAACTTACCCAGATTAGCTACCACAATAAGCAGAAAACCAAGTCTAACCATATTCTATATGCCATTTTCACATAAATGTGGGACATATCTCTATGGTAAAAGGAATATTTGAACATTTATGTGAAATGCACAGGCTTTTTTCTTGTAGGTTCAATTAAACAGATGTTTCATGATTATCATGCTAAGCTATCAACCTAATTTTGGGAGTGTTGTAAGACACTGTTTCACAACACACCAAGTTTTTGTGTCTTTCTAACACTACTTTTCCTGTCTATCTATGTCTTAGACTACCAACTAATCTAAAAATATGCATCCAAACCAAGTTTTCTTAATTTATTCCTAAAGCACTTGTACCCTGGTTTCTTATGGAAATTAGGCTTACACAAACACACTGCCCTACAGTCAACGCCAATCAAATTGGACAAAGCAATCCAGTTTCGTTTTAAATTTCTGTAAGTGTCATGAAAATCAGAAACTGAGTAAAGAATGAAACAAACACCTCTACTGAGGCCAAGGCTGAATATTTCACTTAACAATTACTGGCTCTGTTAAGCCTGTAATCAGCACATGAATGGTCAGTATGCAAATAGTCTTAAAACCTGCAGAACGAGCACCGATTCAGCTTTGTAATTAGGGAAAAAGAGAAGGAATTAAAAATACTACAGCAGCGAGCTGCTTTGGGTTTGGGGTACGGACAGACAGTAAATTAGCAGCACTACTCAAGGATGACACAGAAACAAACCAAATGGGAAAGGGGGACAGATCAGCTGAGGAGCAGACAGCACAAATCCCTGAGAAACAAAGGTTTACTAGCTCAGCTGCTTATGGAACGACTTCTTTGCTTGCACTATGCATTCACACCTCACATTAAGTCACAGGAACAGGTAGATTTCCAATCAGGAAGCATGGTAGGACCACAGACAGAGCTTTAAGAGGGATCCTGCTTTACATTAAAGAGACAAATGAACAGCATCCCACCACAGGCGAGCTACACATGAGAAGTTAATTGCACTGCTCTACAAATACTGAAGCACCTTGGGGGTGTAAGTTGCAGTTTCCCAGCACTATTAGCAGCCACACAAAAGACATCCAAAATGTAGTCCACACCACTTTCAGCATTGACCACAAAACACTTCCTACATCTTACAACAAACTTTATATCCCTGTAAAAGATCAAAACAAAACTGAAAGGTAATAGTAGTGCTCAGGGGTGGGTATCTCTGCAACAGCAAACAACTTATCAATTGAAAAACCCCAAAGAGAGCCATGATCCAAAAGACCTAAAAGTCTATTAATTAGGAATTATTTTTTGCTTGGGGGATTTAAGGTGATAGTAGAAAAGGATTTCAGTTTGAAACCCAAAAATTCTCAACTGATCATACAAGCTAAAGAAAAAAATTTTTTTTTTACAAATCACAGGGGAACATAATTAGGACGATAAGGACATACTGCATTAATCACATTTTCAGAACTGAAAGGGAATTTGTCACTTCCAAAACTGGTGGTAATCCTGAATTTTCCATTTTCTTTTATCTAGAAAACCAAAGAAGGCTTTTCCAAACAGAATTCATCATCACTTACCGCAAAGTTTACCAGACAATCTCCTCTACTCTCTTCATAATTTCCCTCCTCTTTACACATCACCTAACTGTTGCCTTTTAGGCAGGTTCCTCTTACTCCTCTCAACTACACTTTACCCCACCTCCCATCCTCTTCTTTTATTCAGTCCAATCCTCCTTTACAATGGAAATTTCCATTTTCATTCCAAATGCAATAGTGAGAAAAGGTCCCTGGCTCCCTTCCACAAATTGTCCAAGCTGCTGCTAAGCTTTTTTGACCAGGAGGTTATTCTGGAACTGGAGAAGTTACGGGCACTTCCTCATTTTCATCTCCAGACATCCAAAGGTGGACATTCAAGCTTTTGGCATCAGAAACAACGATACAGAGTTGTCATCTGTCACGATGTCCATCACTCACTGTTTTTAATTTTGTAGCTTCAGCACACTGTAGCTAGCAGTCACTGAAGAAACTGCCTCTTCTGCTGAAATATCTATACTTAACTGAAGCACACTACTGAGTGAGGCAACTCTTTGGAACTGCAGGACCTTAGACCATGCCTCCATGGAATAGTACATCTAGTTTTAGAATAGTTAGGTGATACCAGTAACAGTGCTGAGCCAATATTAACTCATGCTGTCAATCTGAAACACTTCTGAAGGAGTAAACTCTGAAATGTGGCCAGTTCACTTAGCACATATCTGAATAGCTAGTCTGTAAGGTTTTCCCGTCCATCCCTCCTGATCCCTTCACACTTTGAGCTCAAATGCCACTGTCACTACACAGGTGTGATTACTGCCCTCCTCTGCACTCAGAGGTTTGTCACACAAATAACTTCCTGCTTTGCATTTCTCTTTGCTGTTGACTCTTTGTTCTGGTTTGAGCTGAAGCTTCCTTGTTTTGGGGAATGGACAAACAGAATTATTCCATGCAGTACGATAATTCCGCATTTAACTGGTTAAGGGAGTCAGGTGAACGCAACGTTACGTCGGGAGCCTTTAAAAGGCAGCAGGCCGGGGAGTGTCTCTCTCTCTCGGACTCCCGACAAATGGACAAATAGAATTATTCCATGCAGTGCAGTAACTCCGCCTTTAATTGGTTAAGGGAGTCAGGTGAACGCAACTTTACGTCGGGAGCCTTTAAAAGGCAGCAGGCCAGGGAGTGTCTCTCTCTCTCGGACTCTGGACGGCTTCACGGAGGTGGCACCGCCGCGAACCCGAGACCAACGACCAGGCCCAAGACCTGAGGGCCTGCACCCCCAGATCACTGAGGATCACAGACTGTGAACTATTCCTGCCATGAGTCTCGTCTGAAATCCGGTGAGATATCCGGACTCCCAGCGGTTCCCTGCAGGGAGTTTTCCTGCTGTTAAATTTGTTGCGCGGGGGTTTCTCCCCCCACCCACCCCTTCTCACCGTGAGAAGAATCTCACTTTCTCTGCCTGGCAGCAGCTGCAAGGTTTTCACTCCCCCCTCGTTGCTCTGTGCCTGCCAAGAGATCTGACCTTGAACAAGACTGTTAAAAACTTTTTCTCCTCTTCCCTCTGCACCTGGTTATCTGAGTCCTCTCTTCTTAGTTTTTTTTCCCTGTTCTCGATTGTGCATATATATATTAGTGTATAGTCGTGTGGATTTATTGTTCATTAAAAGTTTGTTTCAGTTTCCCAAATGCAGACCGAGGTGTGAATTTCTTCTTTCCCCTTAAACTCCTTCTGTCTCTAGAGAGACGGAAGGGATCGTTAAGGAATTCGAGGAGTTATTACCTCAGGACCTTGACCCTTAACACTCTTGCATCAGAACTTGTTTTGCACTAGATCCTGCCTTGTCTAGTTGGATGAAAGTTTGAGGAACAGCACATCACTGCTTTCTAAACAATCTCATGCCAACAGAGCCAACCAGTCTAAAAAACATATGCTCAATAACCAGGTCTCCCACTCCCATGGCTTTGGATCTGCATGAACTGTGATGTAATCTGTGCTCATCAGCATCTTTTTGGCAACACTAAGAAAGATGGGCCTCACTCCCTCTGTGTAAATGCTTTGTTACAAGCATCAAATGGACCTAGCTCTGCACAGCTCCAACTGAAACCTATAAAAAGGGTAAGGAAAATAACTGGTGCAATCAACCTGGCAGAGTGTCTCACATGCACTGTGGAGAACTTGACCAACTACTAAATCCAAACACCATTCCACTCATCTGAAGCTCTTCAAGGAAAAGTAGAAAATTCCACGATGAACATCACGTTGTCATGAGAGACAGTTGCCACATAAAGCACACCAGAAGGGAGATGGCCACTAGAGCATCTCTCAAGCCTGCTTGAAGACTCCTAGGGAGAGACAAGCTGCCACCCATCCAAGTACACATAACTGAGGCACAGGCCCCATGCCATTTTGTTGAACACTGCCCGGCCCTACCTGTTTTTTAAATGGAACACTTCAGCATCACCTCTACTCAAACTAACAGTTACAGGATGTACCATGCCCCAGTGGCTATAGCCAACACTGTGCTGCAAGCCACTTTTAAGACTACAAAGCACACAGTCTTCCTTAACTGCTACTTCTGCATCCCCTCTTACTTTTCTCACTTTTCATGGCTCAGCAGCGAGAAGACAAATACAGATACAGACAAACGGAACTAATTTTTTATTCTGAGAACACATTACAACTGAAGTGGAAACGCGAAGCCCAACATTAATGCTTGTCCTGTGTCCACATCCTGTCTCCACTTCAAGATTAAGTACTAAGATTCAAGATTCTGGAGTTTGCAATACCAAACTTTTAGCTTAAGGCAGCCAAGACTCATTCAGAGTCTCCCTGAGACATGAAGATTTCCACTGAAATCTACCTGGACAGGTAAATGCTTCTGTCTACAAGTTCACTATATCCACAGATGTCAAGCACAGTATCAGCACCAACTCAGCTCTTAGCTGACTGAAGGTTTTTGCTGAACTGAAGTGACATAGATCAATGTCCATCGCTCAGGTTAAAAGCTTCTTGAAGGAACACAAAGATCTCAGCAGTAGGACCACCACTACTGCTGCTCCATTAGCCACCTCTCCCCATGCGCCTTCTTTCACACATTTCTGAAACCTAAATACAAAGTTTCTTACCACCAGCTCTCTCTTCTCTCTACAGAGATGCTGAAGATTCTTACACCAGTTCCTGTCCCCTACACCGGAAGAACATTAAACCAGCAGGGAAAAAGAATCAGTAATGAGGATCCATATCTACCTCAGGAAAGAACCACTACTTCTTTTCTTGCTTGGTTCTCAGCGTCTGAGACACCAGAGTCATGATCTGGCAGACAAAAAATATACCAAGTCAGAGGTAATGAGATAACTAAAATTCTTAAGTTGGCTATGTATATTGCGGGGCAACCATTGAGTGCAGTCAAACAGCACCAGCAATCTGTGCTGTGCTCATGTTAGACTGACCAATAGGAGCGGCCTAAGCTAATGCACAGAGCAGACAGACATCCTGGTATGTTCCCAGCTAGCACATACAGCCACTTCAGAGCCAGTTCCTGGATTTGGCATCCCATCACCCGTGAATCTCCCACTACACATGAAGCCACGCTCCCTGCAGCCACTGAAAAACCTCCCAATGGTAGAAGAGAAATGTGCAGAAGATACTGTGCATAAAAAAGAATCCACCCAGGGGATGACACAACACTGACTCTGGCAACTAACAAGATGTCTCCTCAGCTCCATTCCAATTTCATAGGTACACATCTACTAATCATCCCAGGTTATTTTTAATAATCACATTCTACACCCAGTGTTGCAACATTTAATATATCCCTCATTTCTCCTCTGCAGAGGATAAGGTGTGACTGCCATGAGGCAGTGTCAGAGGGAAGCAACAAAGGGCTCAAAGCTCAAGATCTAGGCTGTCTGTGAGCACAGAAAATTACAGGTTGCTTTTAATATGACACGTAGAATTTCACAGCACAGCAACAAGTCATACCACTCTTCAAAATCTTGGTTCTCACTGGCAGAAGGCTCTATCTCTTTTCCTCTCAATAAAGGATCAATTCTGGTGAGACACAAGCACATGATGAGACCATGTAACACACATCAGTGATGCCAGCATTGCTGGGAAAGCCCTTAAGAAAAAACCCTTCTATTTTCTGTGATTCCCTACAAGCACATTGGGTTCCCTATATTGGTCACTGCACAGGAATGATGGCCGTTTTCATCAGCCTTGAAAGCTGCTTGCAAGCAAACGTTTCAGTCATATCCACTATCCATGAATAGGGTCAATGGTAAAGTTTGTTCCCAACATGAGAGAGATGGATACAGCTGCATCACTGTCTCTACTAGCAGGAGCAAATCCAAACTATTGCTGTGTTTAAGCAAAAGGAAAAATGACATGTTCTTGAAGTGCCAAAAAGTAAACGGCAGTCTGGTGGCAACATGATGCTTCTCTTGAAGCTACATCTCTGTGTTGTGACTGACAAGAAACAGAAGTTTAGCTCCCAGAGGAAGCTGCACACAAACATCCCCATAGCGCAGCAGAGCAGGCACTTCACTACACAAATGGCAGGTAAGGGAGTCACTTCCAATGCGCCATGAACAAGACAGGCAGGGCTATGCTCCTGCTAATCCAGCAGCATCCACAGGAATCTGACCACATTGTCACAAACGAACTCCCAGCTACCAGCCCACCTATATGGGCTAAGTTCCACCAGCAATGATCGCTGAACTACATCTTTAAAATTACACACCTAAAAAAAGGCACAAAGACTCTGACCTGACCAGGCACTGAAACTGTGAAATACTCTGTGAGAACACAAGACACCAGATCCAGGCAGAAAATGGCTGTACTAAGTGGTCCATGTTTCCAGGAAAGGTTCAAGTTAGAGCAGAGTTGCAAAGTAACAATACTTGATGCACATGAAGATGACCTAAGAAACATGGAGACAGAATTGCAGCTATTTTGCAAGACTTGTACCTTTACTAAGACAATGACAAGTCTACACAGCAACACTAGCTCTTAATTGAAGCTCTAACAATGGTCTAAACCAGAAAGTAATATCAATGCACTGATGACAGATTCAGGGTAGGAAAAATTAAATCCGTGTGCATCTGACAGGGCTTTCTAACTCTGAGTTCACAAGAGAGCATAGATAGCTTCAAAAAACGGCCCCAGAACCTTATTTCTGCAGCCCTGAACCCGAGCTATTGAAGTGTCACTGGACCCACCAGAGCACAGAATCTAGTCAATTAAGGTTGTGAATTTGGTGACACCAGTTGTGAATTCCACTTACGTTATCCTGAAAGCAAATGAGGTTCAAGGGGAGCTTATGGAAGAGCAAAATGAAACCCAAAGTCTATATTCCTCAGTTCTAAACAACTCAATACAAGTCAAGCTTCCAGATACCGCTCTTACTTCCAACAGTGCTGAACTGTTACTGACTAAAGCAGCTCCACTCTGCACAGTCAACTGTTAAATCCTCCCAACACCTGCACCAGCTACTACAGGTGCCTACTCCCCCAGCCCTTCTCTAGGCTCCAAACAGAGAGTGCGGTTAACCCAAATGAACCTCCTCCAGTTCAGAAGTCAACTCTAAATTGCCTCCAATAGTTGACTTGCTTCATCCGTCCCCATTGATGTAGAGATGCAACGCAGTGACGTGTTCTGAGCCTTCAGTTTGCATCTGCTTCACCGATGTCACAGGCAACGCAGTCCCTCCTTGCAGTTATTTCTGTCACGACTGGAGGACAGGGATACATCCCATGCAAAACTCAAGTTTCCCAAGGCGTCTCGCAGTCTCCCACCACCAGGAAAGCAGAGCTCGCTGCGTGCTCCACCTGCTCCTCGTTCTGCTGGCCATGGCTTTAACTTTCTTTCGAGAGGGGGATGGCTGTAGCCTAGGCTTTCCCAGGACACCCAGTTTCAGCCTTACCTGGCCCCGCCCGGGACGCCCCCCTTAGGGCAGGGGGCCACGCCACCCGCCCATTCATTCCTGCCC
>NW_010392486.1:29669-31576 GCF_000710305.1 Buceros rhinoceros silvestris | reverse complement strand
GGGGGAGGCAGCAGGGCTAGGGACGGTTCTAGCAACGGGAGAGGGACTCGAGGTTGCGTGCTGAGTATGGGGTGAGATGCAAGAGGCTTGGGAGTGCGCAGTCGGGCTGGGAGGAGGAGGCATTGGAGATGTAATTGGGTGCTTGTGAGGTGTGTTTGGGGGTTTTCATGGGGAGAATAAAAGAAAGAAGGGTCTAAGGAGGGATGCACTGAAGACGTGAGCATGTATCGGGGGTTCTGTGGTCTGTTGGAGCTTCCCTGAGTGAGGGGACAGCTGATGAGGGCTTTTCCTGGGGCAGGTCGTGGGAAAAGGGAGTGGAGGGGTTCCCACAGACGATGGGGACTGGAGTTTCCCCTCCTAGACAGGAGGCATGAGCTCTGTCTTCTGTCTTGGAGCTTGGGGTTTGAGTATGGCCAGCACCAAGCAGAGTGAACCTGCATTCCAGCCTCCAAGCCAGATGCGTGCAGTGTGTGTACCCATAAAACCCATGGTGTAGAGCCAGCTTCTCTTGCCCTCCCATAGCCATGAGTTATTGCAGACTGAATCTGCTGCTTACCGGCTCTGCTGACACAGTGTCTGACACCAGTCACAGCAGTCGTTTATATGGGAGAGTGGCATGAAGGAAGTACTTGGATGTTTAGCTGTCGAGATAAGTGTCTAGTGTCTAGCCCTGTGTGAGGAGGAGTTCCTTTTGCTTTTTACTATCACTTGGCTGCTTAGCCCACTCTTCTGGGCCTTAGGATCAGGTCAATACAGAGCATTTGCTAGACCTGACATTGACCAGTCCCTACTCCAGCACTTGGAAGAAGTTTAGTAAATGCTCAGCTTCTTTATTTATGATTCATTTTAACCTGTATGGTCTATCTGAGTCCTGAGCAATAGCAGAATAATGTCCTCCCTGTATTCTGCTCTGACAGACAAGCTATTACTGTTGTCTTCCGAAGAATTGTTGGATTTTTTTGGGCTCTATCGAGAAATATGTTTGTTAGCTCTTGTTGCTTAGGGTTTTTTTGTACTTAAACTCACACAGTGGACCGAGATAAGATGTTGCAGATCTGAGACCTCAAAATATAACTAATCAGTACTGCAGTACTTTGGTGCTGGTCTGATGAGTCTGTTGTTATGCCTATTTCTAATCTTAGATACTCAAGCTTGATAAGTTTCCAGTCACCTTGATTTGGGAGTCAGCACTTCTTTTCTGTCAGCGCCTTTAAACAATACTGACTGGAGTGAAGTAAGATCTGTGTGGGATGGAGGGAGGTTTAGGTCTGTAATGCAGAATGGCAGAGACCCCTGTTTGTGAAGAAACCTTGGTGCTTGTTTGCTCAAGGCTTTGCTAAGGGCTTCACTTGCAATTGGAGCTCAAACACCAGAAAAACTGCTATTGGCAGGGCTGGCTGGTGGCAAGTAAGAAGTAATGTGAAGACCTGTTTATCCTGGCATTTTCTACTTAAGAGGTTCTTCCGACTGTCAGCTCCGCTGACAGCAAGAGCTGAGAGCTTTGCTAGTGGAAATGAGAAGCTTCTTACTGCTGTCCTGTGCAGGAAATTCTTGTGCGAGAGGCAGCCTGTGTAGATGGTACAGGTACTTGCGCTCCCTTTGTTAGGTGAAACTTTTAGCTTGGTTTTAAGTCCGGTAGAATGTCTTCTGCCACCACTCATTCTCTGCTAATCCGTGCTCCTCCGCCTGGTCTGCCAGCTTTTAGTTGCTTTAGATTAGAAGAGGAAATTGCTGAATAAAGTTCCCTGCCTTAGGAGAAATATTGTAACACTAATCAGCTTTTAATTATATGTATCAGTTTCTCTATGGTTAACGGCATTTTTTTTTGTTCAGGGAGCTGAAGTTGTGTTCTTCTGCTTGTACAGCAGAGAAAATCCTTCCTTCGTAATGTTGGGGATCTGCTGAAC
>NW_010392486.1:17579-29552 GCF_000710305.1 Buceros rhinoceros silvestris | reverse complement strand
CATACCTGTTTAATGAAGGGGTTTAGCCACGTGGATTGTTTCATGGAACTAGTCCTTTTTTAAATGCTATTTATATGTCTTGGAAGAGGGTTTGTGATTGCAATCAGAGCTTCTTGGAAAGGTTCCTGACTGTATTTCTGAAGGCTGTGTGCTAAGGAGGAGTTTCTCCCTGATATCCATTATTTTTAAAACATGGTTAAGTATCTCTAAGTGAAATACCTTGATGCATAGAATTGCTTGAAAAAATCCAGGTTTATATTTCCTTTGTGATAGGTTTTGAAATAGGCAGAATTTGGGCTGGACTGTTGGTTTTTCATCAACTGCCTTATGTTTAGAGCATGTACTTAAACACCAGCACGTGACCTGTGGTCTGCAGCCACATGGGGATCACTGACTATTTCTGCAGGGTTGTCAAAAGGTAGCTGTGAAAAACAGTCCTGTTGTCAGCTGCTGGGAAGCATCTACAAACAATCCAGTAAGGACTTTTCAGGGTGAATGGATTGGGAATTTTCCCATTTTTTCCCCATTGTGGAGCTGTTTCCTCTGTGCCCGCTTTGGGTTTCTCCTTCCAGAGAAACTTCAGAGTGCTCTTAACATCAGTCAATAGAAGAGGCTTGGTGCAGATGCAAATACCGTGTTTCCCCTGAGGCTGCCCTTCTTGCTCCATGAATAGAGAATGTAACAAATTTGTACTGTACCTCTGGCTTTGAAGTTGGGCTCTTCCTAATAAAATCCTCCAACGCTTCCAGCTCTTTGTGTGTGAACCTGTGTACTGATATGTAGATTGTGATACAAGGTCGAACCCTGCAACAGCAGCTGAGTGGGAGGATGTACAGGAGCAGGCATTAGCAGTGCTTGGAGCAGGCATTAGCAGCACTCAACCAGTCAGCGTAGCAGTGAAACCTGCCACCGAAACTGGATAAATATCTGTGCTGACAAGCCTTTGCTGAGCATGATCGCCATGGGTATGTTCCTAGCTGTGCTCCAGGTAGCTGGTTTAAAGCTACTGCTGGATGCTCCTGCAGTTGCAGCAGTTTTGGGGTAGGTGTATGGTTGGGTTGTGTGTTTTTCAAAATTTAATTAGTCACTGCTGCAGGCTTTTCATCTGATTCTCTTCCAAGCCTACCAAATTTATCAGGGAGCAAAGAAGATCTGTTGGGATTGTTGTGCAGTTTGTAAACTGGTGGGTAGGTGAATTGGCTGGGTCTGCTCTGGGCAGGACAGAGCTTGGCTCCACATTGCTGCAGCCAGCTTCTGGATAGTGTGGTCCTGCAGGTCCCTGGAGAGGCACAGCCTTTGGAGAGAAGCACAGGGTTGCTGGCAGGAGGGAGGGAGAGGTGTCTGGCTTGCCTGGTGCAGCCTAGGTGGGACTTGCTCAGTGTCTGCATCAGACTTGACTATGTGTTTAAGTAGCCCTGGGGAGGAGTGTGTTCATGGAGCAGTCCCTGTCCTGAAAAGGGGCCATATGAGGTTTGTCTCGTCAAAGTGCCTGTGTCAGCAGTGTTCCCATGCAAGTTGTTTGACATCTAAGGTGCATTAAACCCAGTTTGGAAGCAGGTTCTGTGTGTTGCTTAGCAGGTGGAGGTGTTTTCCCTTTGTTGCAAATCTTACAGGTCTGCTCTGACCACTCACCAATCGCTCACACTGGTTTGCTGGTCCGTGTTTTGACCTCCCTTGCTCTGGAGTCTTCCCAGCAGGGTAATAGTTGTGAGTGGCTGCTGTGTTCACTGCCATTTTTCAGGGGCAAGTGACTATCCTGGCTGGAATTGCTTCCATCACGGATCCAGGAGTCTGAGCACTGGCTGGGGCATTGGTGCCAGGCTTTGAATGTAATGCCTCCACGTGCATTAACTCTCCTCAGAGCTCACTCTTCTTACAGGTGCTCTGCATATCAGCTTGATGGGTGCTGGCTGGCCTCTTGCCAGACGGATGAGCTACCAGCAAGGGCTGGATCCATCCGTCCAGCCATGCTAATGGATTCTCTGGAGAATCTCCTGTGGAGATGCTGACATACTGCAGCTCTGTGGTGAGGCCAGTGCTGAATTGTGAAGTGACTTTTTAGCACCTCTGTTATGCAATGCCAGCTACACCAGCTCTGAAAAACCATCTTCTCAAGGGTGTCTCCTAAAGGAACTTTAAGAAATTGCCGTACTCGATGAATGTGATCTGGGGATAACTGTGCAAGCTGAGGTTAAACCTCTTCTGCACTGATTGCCTGTTTTCTGAAGCCAGTGGGTGTAACCCTGACTTTACTACCAGCAGCCTGGTTACACACAAGCCTCAGGATTGAAGTGCTTGTCAGTGGTTTCTCTGTGCTGCTAGGTGGGACTCTGAGAAGCGTGCTGGTCTTAAGTGGGATAATTGCAATTAAGCTTTACTGTTTGATCATCCCAGATCTTCCTTGGTAGGGCAAGGTCTGGCTCTCCCCATGTGAAGTACAAACACTTCCAGGAGGCATGGAGCAGGAGTGGAGGGTGCTATGAAAGGCTGATGAGCAAGCTAGATGCTGGGAAGGTATTTCTTGCCAAGCCTGCCAGTGTTTGATATAAGGCAGTGGTACTTTAATTAGGGGACAAAACTGAGGTGCTCAGACTTTAGTGTAGTGGTTGCAGTGTGCGTAATGGTACACCCAAGAGCTAGTGAGGAAAGGACAGGTATGCCCTGCAACCTGCAGATGATGGAGTCATGGTCTGACAGGAGTAGTTGTGTAATAAGTGGTTTGAATGGAGGGGGTCGTCTTAGTTCAAATTTTCATGTTGAAGCATTTTACTTGAAGAAAAAGTGAACCAGAGGCAGGAAAGAGTTAAACAGCTGCTTGTGCTGTTCCATAAATGCTTGTGGTAGGTGGTTTGATGTCTTCTCTCTTCTTGCTTGCTTCTACCTGTGTGTTTTATGATCGACAGGACGAACAGCGAGCAAAACAGTCTAGCACATTCCTTCCTTCTGTGGGGAGTTGAGCTGCCTCTGTGCAGGCAGGGGTGAGGGGCAGGAGGAGTGTGCAGTGCTCTCTGCTGGCTCACCAGCCCCGTTTCCGTGTGTCTTGTAAGGGGAAGGGTGGCTGCAGGTCTTGGCGGTTGCTGCTTAGCATCTCTCTGTGCTGCAGTGACTTGTAAGTAATGTTCATTTAAGGAACCTATTCTGATGTTGAAGCTGAGGGTGCGGTGATGGTTTTTACTCATTCTTGATTAATGCAGCTAGGGTGTTTTACAGCTTCTGGTACTGATTTTTCTGAATCAATGTTTTTCTCCTGTACAATTTTAACTGTCATGTCTATGTTCAGAAGTATGGATTACTCTCCTCAAAACCAAAAGCCATTGGAAATTCTGCTTTGAGAAATAACATCAGTTGTGTTTTTTAATCGAGGTATGTGCCTCTGGACTGAATTAGGAGCTTGCAGTGCAGATACAGCTATTGCTCTTTTACTAGTACAATTTTTCAATTTTCTTTGTGTTTTTTTGGAAGCTTTAATATGATTTTCCAGAGGTTTTTATGCTGTAATGTTAAAAAACATTGTAGTATGTTGCACACGTGCACTTTGCCTTCCTGTGCTTGAAGCTTTCTGGACTTAACCCAACCTTTCTCCTGAATTTTTTTTTTTTTTTTTTTAGAGGAAACTTGAACATGGTAATTTCTTTGTCACTAGCCGTGTTTTAAAGCAAGTCTTCACAGGCCATTGTAGCACCTGTGGAGACTTCCCTTTTGTCTTGAATAAACCAGCTTACCTAAGAATCTTTCTGGTCTTGATGCAGGTTGGGAGGACCTGACCCTCTGGACTATGTGAGCATGTACAGAAACCTGGGAAACCCAGCGCTGAATGTTCCTGAGCACTGGCACTACATCAGCTTTGGGTTAAGTGACTTGTACGGAGACAACAGAGTACATGAGTAAGTCTTATCTAAGTTCTGTGCTGTGTGTTGCATTTTGTGTTGTAATTTGGGGGAGTGTAGGTAGAACCCTGCTTTTCTTCTTTGAGTAGCTGTTTTCTGCTGTGAATACCCTGGTCTTGGTCTTGCAAGGGGTGTCAGAGGCCTGCTTTTGGATGTAAAAGAATTACTACGTTCACCTCTGCAGGCTTTGAATGCAATATATCCCCTTGTTATTCCCTTGTTAGTGTTGAGTGGTTTGGTTTTTTTTTTAATTTCTTTTAACTGGTTGAGAAATCTTTTTTTAACTGAATGTCTTGTGTTTTCATTCTTGGTAGTCTGTTATGGTCATATGCTTAAATCCTGACCCCTCCCTCTGCATGTTAAATGCTTTCCTCTGGAAAACTGCTGTAAGGGCATTTTTCCTATTGCTGGCACAGCAGTGTTACTGTCAGCGGAATGCCACCCCAGTGGCTGCTGCATAAAGTGCCAATTTGTGTAACAAGCATGAAATTCTAATTGTTTGACTGTCTTTTCTCTAGTAATTAAATTATTACCTTAGCTGGTTGGTATGGATGGTCTTCAGCAGGCATTTTGTATTAGACCAGGAAAGCAGCATGATATAACTTTATTCCTGTCCGTCTTTTGCTGGCCTTGCTCCTTAACTCCAGTTAAAGTGAGTAGCAGAAGCCAAGCTGTCATGGGGCTGTGAACATGGCCTTTTAACCAGCCAGAAATGGCAAAAGGTTTCTGCTGTCACTGTTTAGTGAAGCCATCTTTGCACTATTTCGTATTGCAGGGTAACAGCCCTTGATAAATGGTGCAGCAAAGGCCCTGGTTTGTTCACCCAGGCTTTTCTTCTTTAGTTTGTATTGGTTAAGATTCAGTCACCATTTTTTATTTTTCACCCAGGTGCTCCTCTTATAACAGCAGCAGTTGGGCAGTTTCTTTAACCTCAAGGCAGTTTCTCCTGTTTTGTTTTATTTTTTCTCATGTTTGTGGTTATAGAATTGTTTTTCGGAAGACAAGTCTCTTAAGACTGGAGTATAGAGGACCTAGTGTCACAGAGATCTGCCTGGGACATTTAATCAGTGTATCTACTAACAACAAACCCCAGTCATTAGTTTCTGGGGCAACTAGAGGAAAGGTAGGGCAGGTGAAAGAAATGAAGTTAAAGGCTTCCTTCCCTTGCTTCCACAAGAGACCCTGCCACGAACATGCAGACCTTCATGTGATGTCTTTGTTCTCAGATCATGGTATTTCATCTTTGCCACTGAAAACCTGGAGTTGCCAAGATTAGGTGATCTGTGTTTGCCCACAGTGTTTTGATGGGATTAATTTTGGAGGGAGGAAGTGCTGTGCTGACTTCCTCTCTTTGGTGTCTTCTCAGCCTGGTATTTTCCCCGTGGTGAGACTGTTCTCTTTGCTCAGTTTCTTTCCTGATGGTTTTGGGTGAGAGCAGGGAATGGACATGAGAGTCTCAGCTGAAGACATGAAGGGTGATGTGTTTTTATGAACCAAGAAGCAAATTATGTAAGGACACGGTCTCCCCATATGTGCTGTGGCTTCTTGCTCTCAAAATGTGTCTGAATGAAATTCAAAATGAAAACCCGTTGTTCTGTAGTGGAAGGCTTGGGGGTGGAGGAGTGAAAGTATCACACAGGTGGAATGTCACAACTTTAAGTAGCTTCCTGGCATGAGACCTCCTAACTCTCATCAGTTATCTGGTTTGGTCTGGAAATCTGGAATGAGATAGTGGAATATGCCTCTTGCTGATTGCAGGGCACAGGAATTAAACCTCCATGTCTACACGTAGGCTGCAGGAGGTTTCCAAGGCCAGCTAAATGAAGCAGGAGCAAAGGCTGCATTGTGCTCTGGGAGGTCTGAAGTCCCTGAATGCCCTGCATGTATGTGGAGGAGGTTCAGAGAGCCGGTGTGCCCTGGTTGTCCCTGGCACCACGCTGCTGGAGGCTACTGCAGCTGGGCACTGCAAGCAAATAACAAACCCTTTTTTGCTGTGCTCTTTTGGGGGTGTTGGCTGCAACCTCTTGAGAGCATAGTCCTCAGATCTGTCGAAGCGAGCAACGTGCATGTGTTTCCCCTTCTGTGTGACTGAAACAGCGTTTCTGGCCTCACAGAGGGATTTCCCTGTGTCACTCACCCTGAAATATTCCTGAAATAGCTGTCTCCAGTCTGTCACCTTTGTTTTGGCCTCGTTCTTGGAGCTACAGAACTTAACATTACACCTGCTGTCAAGAAAGCTGACTCTGTCTTTACAGCAAAAAGTCTTAATATACAATTATGCAAGTGATAAAGCTGTCAAAACTGACACCTCTCTTAAACGCTGATTCTGAAGTCATCATCACCTGGAAGGTGAGGACTGTAGATAGGCAGAGAGAAGACTTTCAAAGGAGCTGAGCACTCACCAGCAGTTCTTGCTCTCAACAGCAGTCGCTGTTTGGTAACTACTCTTGAAACACAACTGCTGTGTGAACCGCACATCACCAAGTCAGCAGTGGGTGCACATTGCAGGAATACGGTGGTTTTCCTGTGTGCTCTGGAGGCTCTTGTTCTCTGGCAGGGAATTTAATAAAGCCTTTGTTTAAGAAAATGGGTATCAGTCTCTTTGTTGCTTGAAGGACTTTGGGATTCTGCTGTCCCAGGTAAAGCATGCTGTGGGATGGTTGGCAGGAGCGTGGAGTGACAGGGGATTGTTTAAATCTTTGGAAAAATTCCTTTAAAGCTGGTGTGGCACTGAACTCTGCTTGACTGCCCTGTCCTCTGGAGATAGGAGTGGTTTGTGGGTTTTTTTGGTTTCCCAACTCTCTGCAAAGAGTACTGGGTCTGCTTGTGGCAGTCAGCAAGATTCCTACAACAGGGATGTGCCTCCATAAGCTTGCTGTCCATCATCCTTTAGAAAGGGAAAGTAGTACACTGCCACAGGTCTTTTTAATCTTCCAGCTTGGCTGTGTAGCTTATGTCTTGTGGACCTCTTCTGGTAATGCAGTACAATCTAGACCAATTATAGTGCAGTATTAAATGAAAAGGACTTTTTGATTTTTTTTGAGTGAACAAACGCTGAATTGGAGTGCCCTGTATTTTTATTTATAATGGAATAGCAAACAGATGTAGCAAGTAACATGAAAATGTTGACTTTAATTTATATTTTTTAATAAGAACCTGAAAAGTCTGAAGTGGAGCTTTCCCTGTACCTCCTTGTTGACAGATTTATTTTCAGTTGAAGCAGCACTATTTCCTGCTCTGCTTAAATATCAGCTATACTCAGCTTACAGAACTCGTCTGGTTTTAAGAGTACACAGAATAAGATGGAAGAAATCGAAGAATTTCAAATGGGGAAACCTTTTTCATTTAAAATCACTCAGTGTTTCATGGTATAATGGCAACCATGGCACCAGCTGTGCTGGGCTGATCACTCTAAAAATCCTAAATCATGACGTCATGACAGCGTTAGGGAACCACAGGCCTTTCAGTGGGATTTCACACCAAGCTGCTTGCATAGAAGTAAGTCTCTCAGTTGAGCATGTTGCACAACTTGAGTGGCAGTAGAAGTCCTTGCGGGACATTTTTGCAAGTTATGCTCCATTTTTAACTTTTTCTATCTACTTTAAAATCAAAGGCCAATGTGTAACTTCATGAAGCTATTCAGCAGGGTTAGAATATAGCTCTTTTTTATTTTTTTTGGACTGTTCTTGCTTTCTGAAGAGATTCTCCACTGTAGTGGTGGGTACAAGTGAGTGAGTGAGCGAGCATGCTGGCAGGGAGCATCTGGCCAGTGCAGTTGTGGGAGAGGAGACATGTCCTGCACCCTTCCTCGCAGCAATGTCAGCAGCAAGAAATGTGTCCCCGTACATCTGCACAAAGCACGGTGCCTCAGCTGGCAGTTGCAGATTCGTGCCTGATGCCAGACCATCGGCAGGGCCAAGGCACAGGCACCTAGTCCTTTCTGCAGTTTCCACGTGTGATGGTGACCTCTGCCTACTTGCAGAATGGGTGCTGGAGGAAGGCAATGTCAGCAAGTCTAGCTGGACTTGGACTCTGGCAGTGGCAGCTTCAGCTGCTGCAGTGCCACAGCGTGCTCCAGCCCTGGGTTGTGCTGGCACAGGGGTTTGCAGGGCTCTCCAGGGAGTTGGGCAGCGATGTGCATTTTCTCCAGACTGACTTCTGTCCCCAGTTTGCTGTAAGGCCAAGCTTGAATCTCCAATTAACTGTTCCTGTAGTTTGAGTGCTCACCTTTTTTGTTAACAGTTTAAAGTGTGGGGAAAATGAGAACCATGACCTGAGAGAATTCCTGAAAACCTTGAGTAGGCTTCCTGGTATTAAAATTGCAAAGCTGTAATTCAGAGCCACAATAGAAGGCAAAACTTAAATTATGGCTGGGTGAAGAGATAAGATTTGTGTTTGTGGCCTTCCCACATCCTGAGAAGATACATGCCAACTGTGTTTTGATATTTAGCTTTTTATGCAAATTCCAATAATTGGGTTTCCTGATCTACACAAAGTTCATATTGACGAGGGTGGTGGTTTTTGTTTTGGTTTGGTTTTTTTCCTGGCAGCTAGCCAGGAGCCAAAGCCCAGCATCCCATTTGCATAAAACTGAAGAGATTACAGCTGCCTTCATCTCTAATACAGATGCAGGGTACCACCCGCAGAGACAACAGGTTCCAAGTCGCTGTGGTTCTTTTGATTTGTGCTGCTTACCATTTGGATCAGGAGGGAGCGGTGCATGCTGGGATGGGGGTGGTGGTGGTGCTGGTGCCTCCCTATTAAAGGTGAGGGTGAGCAAAAGCCTTTCAAGATCTCCGGTCCAGCTTGTGTTCCACTTGCTTGTATAGATCCTCTGAATGACCTTAACTTGTAAAAGGGCAAGGATGCTTGTTAGAGCAGGGAGGAAGAAAAAGGAGCGCAAAACTGGATCAGGTAACAAATGCAAGCTTGCAAAGGGGTGGATGTTTTCTGGAAGGCTTTTTCCGAGTGTGAAAGGAGTTTGAAAAGGGTACTTAGAAAATAGCCTGAAAGTTGGAATGAGTGCTCTATTTCTTTTGAGTGTGTGCTGGCTGCTCCTTTGAGCCTGTATGAATGTAGGATGGAGTGGTGCTGACAGCTGTCACTTTAGTGGCCTCTTAGTTCTGTAGCCTTTTATAACTTTTAAAGCTCACTGCCCTGGGTTTGCCAGCCTTTAGCCTTAAATTTTGGTATTTAATGGGTCCCTAAGTGCTTTATAAACCACATGCCTAAAGCACCACTGAAATATTACACCAAACTTCAAGGTGACAGTGAACACTTTTAAAATGGTGGTAACTGATTCTGCCTCTCATTGTTTTCACGAAAATGCAATAAAATAAGGGACCTTTGGGAAGACAGTAAATTGGGGGGGGGGTGTTGTTGTGGATTCATATTTCAGACAAGATTTTGTAGACTTCAGCGTGTCTGCCTTGGAGAGATGAAAGATCAAAGAGTTGAGGCTGGAATTCAAGGAAAATTATTTTAAACCCGAGGTCGTCTTCTACCTTTCATGGTGTCCAGTTTCTTTCACATTTAGTGTTGAAGCCTACTTCATACAAAGGAACCTTTGGACTTTCTTGAATAATACTACAGATATGTAACCCCTCCCTTCCTCATCCTAATTTTGTTTCACCAGGCTATTAGTTCTGAAGTTAAAGGAGACTGCTGTGGATGGGGATGGCTGTGTGGTAGCTACTTCAGCACATGGAATAGGTTGAGTTCTGGGAACACCACCTGAAGTTGAGGGTCAGGAAATAGTGGTACTGCTCCAGGTCAGAGTTTTGTGAGGTGTAACTGTGATGGTTTGGTTGTCGGGAACAGACATGACAGCAGTGAATTCTGGGGATTTATGGTCATCTTGAGGAGCTTCTTCCAGGTCTCCCTAACTTCCTGCTTCGTGTTGCCATGGCTGATCTTTAGGGAGTGTACTGAGGAAACGTTTCTTCTGTGTACAGTTGCTGGAGGTGGAGCATCTGCCCCAGCTAAAGAGAATGACGTGGAAGAGCACAACGGTAAGCATTGGTTTAGAAAAGAGGTAGAAGAGCTAGGATTTGGAGGAGGGAGAGTCCAAGGTGGGCAGTGTATTATGGACTTCCTTTATCTTCCTAGGTATCTTGTTTGTCTATCAAAAATTGACCCAAATGTAATGCTTATTTTCCCAGTTGGTCTATTTTCTGAGACAGAGGGGAGAGAAAGATTCATGACAGAGCAAGGAGAGGCCACAGAATTAGGGAGTTCTGTGACAAGAAAAGGTATTTCCTTTTAATGACAGCTCATTTGAGAATCCATCACAGTTGAAATGAGTGTTTAGTGGCGGGGGGCAATGAGATCTGGTTTTTAATGGATTTGTCTTGTGGTTGGATTTTTTTCATGTCCATAAAGATATGAGTGGGACTGAGCTTGTCCCAAAGTGAGAGTACTTCTAACAGGTCTCACATTTGTGGATTCTCTGGTGTCTAGAAATACAGTTGTGCTTCTACTGAAACTTGCTTACTGGGAGGGCCTGTAGATTATTATTTTCTGTCTGGCTGTTTCTGCCTACTTCACAGAAATGTGGTATTAATGGGGACAACTCTTCCTTCGATGTGCTTGATTGAATTTGACCAATGAGTTCAAAAATTGTGTGGATGTTTTAAAGAAGCACGCACACAGGTGCGATCACGTAAGATTCAATTTTCTACTTCCCAGGGAAGAATCAGTTAAACCAAGTGTCATGCCTGCTTAAGTACCCCATTGATGGTGTCACTCCATGAGGCAGCGCACCACAACTGTCTAAGCTTTGTGTTTCTCTGCTGGAGGTAGACCTCCCTTGAAGCTATGGTCACCATGGGGAAACCATTTTTTCCCCTCCTTCTAGGCAGAGTGCACTTGGCTTCCAAATGTCATTTGTTGGAGGTAGTTAGCACCGTTAATAATACGAAAGATGTAGGCCACCTACAGAGGGAAGTCTGCTTTGTACTGTGGTCTATCCGTGATTGTGTTGGAGGTTGTCGAACAAGAGCACGCTTGAATGGTGCTAGATTTGGAAATTTTTTTTGAAGCATTGAAGGAAATTTGTTTAATGTTTACAGCACGGTAGTTGAATTTACAAGAAGGACTGTTTTCAATTAAAAAAAAGAGAAAAGATTGGAAATAGGTTCATGGCTGAGTGTTACTGAAGCCAAGCCCTGCTTCCTGTTCGGTGGCTCATCTGCATGTGCATCCTGGCAAGATGAGCCTCTTGCTGCCATGCAGAGGAAGGGGCATGGTGTTCAAACTGGATGATTTCTTCTTGTCAGCAGAACTTTGACATTTATGATCTTGGCATATGGGAGGAGAGTTGGTCTGAGACTGCTTCTTTACTCTCATCGCCCAGCTGGGTTAGTGCTGCATGACGTGGGAGAGCTTACAGGCTCTTTTTCAGTGGCACGTGAAGGTAAAAAGCAATTTTTGAGCTGTGTGGCCATTCCAGCTGTGAGATCAAAGGGAGGGCTGGTGATTTTTTTCCTTTGCCTGGAATAATGATACTAACAAATTAATGTTTCAAGAGGTGCATCTGAATGCTGTTATTCATACCCAATCCCCATTTTTTTCCTCAACGCAGATTTACTGTTACGAACATGCCTTCCTGGCTATTACTAGAATAGTCTTTGTTTCTTGATGGGACAGTGGTTACAATTGGTAACCACAAATTACTACTGGTAATAAAATTACCAGTTTTACTGCAGAATTTGAGCTATGGGTATTTCTTTCTCCTAAGCTGGAAACTCCATAGCAATTACCTAACTTGGTGGCCTCTCTACTGTCATCTCAATATTGAATGGAGGCCCAATAGGCAGTGACACCGGGCTAACAAAAGAGGGCTGCAAATCTTTGGTGGTCTGCATTCAGATGGTATTCCCTTCCTTGGACAAAGGGGTGGCTAGGGCTCCTCAGTGCCACTCTGCCTCCAGGGCTGGTGAACAAGGAATGGATCATCTGGTGGGAGGCATTTTTTTGATCACTTGACAAAGCTGGATAGATGGGATACCACCTGACAAAGGGCTGAGGTTTAAAGGAAGAGTTTGCAAGGGCTCTTAAGAACAAAATGCAAAAAAAAAAAAAAAAA
>NW_010392486.1:17076-17456 GCF_000710305.1 Buceros rhinoceros silvestris | reverse complement strand
GGGGGGGGGCGGGGTGCAGAGAACTGTTTTTTGCAGGATGTAAACAGGGTGGCCAGAGGTGAAGGGGGACTTAGGCATTCTTGGGGAGCTCTGATTTAAGCCCAGAGGACAGAGAGGAGGAGAGAGTGCACAGATGGCTCATTGTTTTGTCTAGCTCAGCATTCTTGCACTACTAAAGTAAAGGGCAATTGTTTTAAAATCCCTTTTGCAAAGAGTGCTGTTTGCTTTTCAGCTATCTCTCCTCCCTGAGATACTAACTGTAAACCGGCAGGGCTTGTGTTTAACACCATTTGTTTTGGAAGGTCAGTGCTCTGTCCCAGGGTCCAGGGCAGTAGCTGATCTGCGAGGCATTGCTTCTGTAGGGGAATGAGGGAACGAGT
>NW_010392486.1:10093-16978 GCF_000710305.1 Buceros rhinoceros silvestris | reverse complement strand
GAAAGAGTGGAGTGGGCACCTGGGAAATGCGCTGCAGCAGCTGGGAAGAAGATGAGAACAAAAGGGTGCACATGGAGGGGCTGATGCAGAGCAGTGTTTGGCTTGGGGAACTTTACCAAAGCCACGAGGTGTGACGTAAAAGTGGCACAGAACTTACCTGCAATGATATCTGAGGCACAGTATAGTTTTCTAAAGGCTTTTTTTTCTTTTTTGTAGCAAATAATTTGTTAGTATGGAGAAATACTGCTGTTTCTATACTGTTATTCTTTCTACTGCTCCAGTTGCACTGGCATAGCTCCTTCCCCTCCTCCCCTGTGAATTGTTGTGGCCTTTCTGGAGCAGGGGCCTTTTTTGGCGTAGTCGACAAAAATAAACCATAAAGGCGGCTGTTGTTATGAATAAGGCTCAACAGGGGAATTTTACCAGTAGAACTACAGCAATATAATTATACTGGTGGACTACTTACAGTAAATTTCCTCATGAAGACAAGCCTTAAGTTGACATTTCCTAGCTAAGTTGAATCCATATGTATAACTTTATTATGCAAAAATAATATGTCTCTGGGCCTTGAATTCTTTTTTACCCAGAAGAGTAACGTTAAGCAGAAAAGCAAAGAATTTAGTGTGCAGAGATGGATGGGGGATTTTCTGTAACAAAGCGGCTATGATGAGCTGTATGCTGAACTCTGTGTTTTACTGGGTAGGTTATTCCTCCTAAAGCAATCAGGAGCATGAGGGGTGTATTTCTGCTAACTGCACTGAAAAGTAAGCAGTACCAAAACATGCTGGAAGTTGACATCTCTTCCAATTTCACTCCTGTTTGTAAGAGAAGCTTAAGCCATTTTGGAGTTTCCATAACTGAAGTGGTTTGGCTGAGAGGCAAAACTATTTTGCCTCTATTATGATCTTTATGGGTAAGCCTGGACCCGCTGAAAGGAAGGGGAGAATGATGCTTTCCTTATTCTCTTGTTTCTTTTAAAGAGGCCAAGATTCATTTTGTTCTTTTGGATTTGGTCTTACAAGGGATGGAGACTGTGTAACATTCACAAGCCAGTAGTTTATTCCTATAGATTAAAAATATTGACCTATGATTCCTAGCTCTGCAAGTTTCCAGTGCTTCAAGGGAATGAGAGTCTTGTAGGAGAAGCTTAACACTTAAAGGCAGATCTAAAAAAAAAAAAAACCAAAACCAACATATATAGCAGACTTTTCATCGCAGTTGCCTCGTGGTGTTCTTTTGCAAATCTTTCACCAGCAGTCTTGTGCTTTCTTTTCCGTGGAACTACAGCTCAAGCTCCAGGGGACTTTCCCTGCCCGTTTAATGGGTTAAGATCTCTTACAGTGCTCATCCTTATGGTTTTGAGTGCACCCTTTACAGTGAAATAAGACTATGTAACAGCTCAGCAAGGAAGTATTGTCGTGATTTCCACAGCTAATGAGGTGAAAGATTCGTGGTTGAATCCCAGATCCAGCAGGATACTTGGGTGCTTAAACCCAGCTTGAAATCTGTTGGAGTTCAGGCTCCTAAAGGGTCCTTTTATGCCTCAAGCTCATTTGTTGCACAGCTAAGAACTTGTAATTGTATGAGACCTAAAAATGTGCTCAAAGGTGTGATAAAGTTACTTCTTGCATAATTTTTTTTTTTATGTATGTTCTTTAGCCAGCAGGAGAGTACTAGGAGACACACCAGTGTTTATATTCTATGTAACGTGTTTGAGGCCCAATCCTCGCCTGAGACCTTTAGGCAGTGATGAACAAAACTAACGGTGCTGTCAGTGTAGCTTCTGGCGTTGGGTTTTTCTCCTATTCTTTCCACCCTCCCATACTGCTTTTGAAAGCCGCTTTTGTTATGTGAATGGGTTCCTCCCAACAGCTGCAGAACTTTCCACAGTAGGAGCTTGGAAGGAGCCAGCAGACACTGCATCGGTGCCCTTTTCCCAGCTGCTTACCAAGCACAGCAATACCGACCTTCCCGGACATGCTGGCTCGAACTGGCCTGGCCCTTCAGTTAGGTCCTCTTGCTTGATGAGGTTGCAGCTGAGGCCTTAGGTGAAATTTTGGCGATGTATTACTATTCCCTGCAGACTATGCAAAAACCAGTGTATCAGAGTTAAGGACTCAGTCCCAATATGAAATGGGATTTATACGCAGATGGAAGCTGGTCTTCCCTAGAGCACTGTCTAGTGCAGTGACCACGTGCTGTGTTTGCAGAATCACATCCAGCTCAGGCCAAAGGAGAGCTCTGTTCTTCTCAACCTCGTAGAAATAAAAGGTAAGTATTTCTGAAGTGCAGCATAAATAGACAACTTAAGTAAAATGTTAAAGCAGAGATCTTGATAAGTTGTTTTCTTTCACTAGTTCCCTGGTCCTTGTTCTGTGAATGCAATAGTAAATTCTTATTGTAGTCCTAGCTATTCTTTCCAGGTGCTTTCAGTGGGCATTAAGGTGATGCAACTCAGACACAACTTCCCTAGGCCATTGCAGTGAGTCCCTGGTGCAGCCTCATGCAGCATGCTACATGTGATGGTTGAGAACCTGTCCTCAGGGACACCTCATCTGGCTTGGGATGGTTCTGCTAGCCATGAGGTGGGAAGCCTGGGTGGCATGGAGAAATGTGCGAGTGTGAGTCCTCAAGCTGAAAAGCACGGCCAGGCCTCTAGTCACTTGATTTCACGCAGATTTTTTTTTTTTAAATACATGTTTTGTGATAAAGGTGAAATGGTTTGGTCTTGTCAGTTTAGTTATGATTGTAATGGGAGAGTATCCATGTAAGTATTCTGAAGTTTCCTGACTTGGTGCCAAAGGGATCTGCTTCATTATTACACTAACAGGATTGTTACAGCCTTTTGCCTTTGTCTACACGCGCTATCCTTACAGGTATGACTGTATCTTGGTGTTCTACAGAATGAGCTGGTAATGCTTCCAAGCCTCTAGAGCTCAAAGGGATTAACCTCCAGCACCTAAGTCTATCCTCCTTCCAGATGCTGCTACTATCATGGCATGGCCAGCTGAACCTCAAAGAATCAACCCCTAAATGGCCTTACCTTGCAGTCCAGCACATTTCAGTGATCTGAGACAGATGGTGGTTTACTTTATTTGCTAGGCTGGAGACAGTGTAGTTCAGGAGCTGTTTCCCATGTGGCTGTGCAGGAGCTGAGTATAGTAACCACTTCTGTCAAAATGAGTTTAACTCATGTGTTTGAATTATCGGTGTGCATCCTGCCAGCTCAGTTTTGGACGCAAGATACCAGTGGTAAAAGTTCCTACCTGTGTTCTTCACAGAATCCCGTGCTGCTTCGTAGGATCACTTGGATTGGAAGGGACCTCTTAAAGTTTCCAGCTGATGCTGCTCAGAGGGCCTATTTCCACAGCCTCCTTAGATCCTGTTCCAGGGTTGGATCACTATCACGTGAAAAAGATTTCCAGATACATACGTTCCAGATAACTGGAATTTATCTTTGCCGTTTTGCTGTGTGTCGCAGAGAAAGGTCTGGCTTCATCTTCCCTTAGCCCTCCCAGTAGGAGGTTAAGCAGTAAGATCCGCCCCCCTCCTTTTAATCTTTTATTAAGGCTGAACAAACACAGCATCCAGCCTTTCCTCGTGTGATGTAGGCAACTGTGGTGTGGACACATTTTAATGACACTTGAATGGCAAATGCATCTCATGGCCCTAACTGATTTAGGTGTCTGAAAAGTGCCCAGTCGGTCATGTCTACAAAATGTACACAACAGTTCCCATGCTGCTTGTGTCTAAAGCTGCTGGAAACCCTAATTGTATTATCGTGCAGTTCAAGGGACACTGTCTCATAAGACCACTGTGTCTGCTGAGTTAGGAGTAAGGTTGACTTGACTCTGTAGTCTGACAGTTTGGAAGAAAAATAAATTTATCTGTTGTAAATAGCAAATGTTGATACAGAAACAATTTTTTAAAGACAAAACCTAAATGCTGAATCTCCAGGCTTCAGGGGCAAGATTGTCACCAGCCGAGTTTTGAAGAAGCCGAGTAGTAAAATGTGTGAAGTCAGTGTGGCGTATGTGTGAGTGAAACTTAACAGAAGTCTCCTCTTCCCCCTTCTGCCCTGCAACAGCACTTCACTTGCTGAATGGTAGCTTGCTGAGGTGCAGTTCTGTTTTCATTCTTGCCAGCACAAATCAGTTCACAAGTTTTACTCAGATCTGTCTCCAGGTAAGTTTTCTAAGTGGATCCTACCATGAGTATTTCGGAAACCTGAAGAACCCGCCTCTGAAGAACTTGTGAGTGCCTTTGCATCTGTTTGGATTTAGGTGTTGGAATAATTCTCTAAAAACAATTTAAGTTGCTGTTTCTAGAAAAGTTTTGCATTTGGTTGATGGCTTGTGCATGTGATGTGATATGTGCTGCAGGAACAAGCACTAAGCAACAGCTTTGGGCATAGCCATAGCCTTGAACACCATATGACACTCGCTTTCTGACCTTGATTTCACATCAACAGAAACCTCTGAGCATGTGTTCTTTTTGCACTTGTATTTGCCCTGCTTATGCATGAAGCTTTTCCTTAAATCAAGCTAGAAAGGAGTCCAGTAAGACTCTGTGCACAAGTTTGGGGGGGTGAGAGCTTGTGGAATTTCTTGTCAGCTTTCTGAAGAGGTAACCATCCCTGCTTCTCTCAGATGTTTTTATGTGTTTTTCTTTGAAAGTGTTGCTTTTCTCAGATGTAAGCAGGTGGGTTTTGGCCGAAATAACTTTTCCGGATATTTTGTAAGCCTTTCATGTAAGGGTGATTGCCATGCCTATTTCCTTATGAAATTGCTTCACAGGAGAGTTAGGTGAGATGCTGGACACACTAGGTAGCGTCACTACTTTTTTTTTTTTTCCTCCCCTGAAGTTCTGGAGTCTGGGAGTCATTTGCTTATAGTGGGGTGTAATGCATCTGGAGATTGAATTCAGAAGACTGACTCTCTGCATGATCTTGTTTGGGCCACCTCATCTCTTCCCAGGAGATGGAGACACAAAGGTGTTCAACTCAACGGCTGTAATGCCAAAGGCTTCTCCTTGGGTTTTGGACAGGAGACCACCCTTTGTGTTCCTTGTTTGTAAGCTGATGTGGGCACGAATGGGAAAATGGTACATGTCTTGATTTTTCGCAGGGAGGACCTGTGAAGTCAGCTGTTGAACACCCTGATGCTTTTCATTATTCCAGTCCTCTGTGTTGCTAACAGTAATATCTTTGCTAGCTAATAGAAAAATCTTCTGGGATAGTTACCAGCTATGCAGTCTTAAAACACTAGTGAGAGCTGGGCCTTGAAGTACTTTGGTCTTGTCAAGTAGAGTGGTGGGCACTGCCCATCAGCTTAGTTTCCCCACTTTCTCAAGCTTCTCAAATGTCCTGATAGGCTGATTTGGAGTACTGAAAGCTAAGGATTGACAGTTACTATGGCTTGCTTGGTTTTTTGGGGAGAGTGTGGTGGTAGTAGAAATTAAAACTGCTTTCCGATGAAAATAACAGCAGCTCTTCCTGATGCTGGGGTTAGAAATGTAGTGATGCTGTGTCTGCAGCCTTCAAAATAGTATCAGAGCAGCTTCACCAGTGGCAGAGCAGGAAGCTTTGTCTTTATAGATGAGGGGAAATGCAGTTAGAGTTGAAGGCATCTTAAGTGGCTTTGCAAAAGTAGTGGTGTGGAGCTGTAAACTGAAGCTGGGACAAGTCAGTTCAGAGTACTGTGAGCCTGCCCTTGCATCCCAGAAGAGATCTGGTTTTATCTCGCTGGACCTGCTGGGAGTGGAGCTGCGGCTTCTCAAAGCGCAGTTCTAATTATCCCCAAATATCCTGAAAGAACTTTCTTGTTGTGCCCTGGCTGAATAATCATAGTGAAGGGCCAGTATTTCCCAACGTAAACTCCCATTTTCAGAGATTGGTTCACAGATTTATGTACACATACTCTTAAACTCTCAAAAAATAAACACCTAGTACACTCTGCTCCTTGTCCAGAGCTGTGTAGCTTTCAAAAGCAGGATTTCAGAAATACAGCCATTTTGCACTGCAGTGTAGCAAACCTTCTCTTGTTCCTTGCAAAAATGAGAAGGAAAATGCTTTGGCAAATACCTTTGATTTAAGCTGAAAAGCCTCTGGTTTTCAGAGCTGCTTTTAAAGCAAAAGGCTAGTTTGGCTTTTGATCCTCTTAAGCTGGGTTATTTGATGTGAAAAACGCCCTGGGTACTCTGCAGCGGAGGGGAGCAGCTTTTCAGTTCTCTGTGTGTGGCTTCAGGAGAGGGCCTGGCAGAGTACAAGGTGGTGGGGGGCTTGGGGGGCCCCGCCACATGGCTCTGTAAATAAAGGGGCCTCTATTTCTTTGGATTCTTTTGCTGGAACTAAATATCATGATCAGTGAAACTCTTACCTCGTTAAAGGAACAAGCCGGGCTCCTTCAGCGTCTGCGCAGTGCTGCAGTGTGGTCAGTTCTGCTGCGCTGATTTGCTACACAGATAAAGGGAGGTTTAACCCGAAGAATGGCATGTAATATATGGCCTTGGCTTTCAAAAGGTTTATTTTTGTTCATGCGACAAAATAAATATAGGGTTGGATTTGACTTGGCAGATACCAGAGCCTTCCATTACTGCTGTAGTCATAGTATAAGACTACCTGATGTGTGCCAGTGGTCATGTAGCAAGCCAAGAATTTCCCCATCAGTGTTTGCTTTTGTGAAAACTTAGCTGGCTGCTTCGCAGTTGGACTGGCTATAAAGGGGATGTGCCCTCGTGTTGGAGGGGGCAAAGCAGTGACAGGCACAATATGATCCATGCAGTCTCCTTATAGTTAGTATCTTAGTTTTGAGGCAAAATATGGATTTTCTTTTTTCTTCTTAGCATTTTAGGGGTGTTTAAAAGAACCTTTCACTCAGAATTGCA
>NW_010392486.1:6855-9998 GCF_000710305.1 Buceros rhinoceros silvestris | reverse complement strand
TGTTTAAAATAACCTTTCACTCAGAATTGCAGGTTTCAGCAGAACCAAGGCATAAACCAAACTACGAGAAATACTCAGTCTGTTGGTACAGAAACCTAAAGCTGTGTTGCAGCTCTCAGTTTATGTACATGGGGCCATGCACAGATACAAAATACTAATTTTGAGGTTTCAATCTTGCACATGCTCCATTTCAGATCCTCATCTTACTGTAAAGCTGAGGCGCTTTTGGATGGCTGTGTTGAAATTGTTTTGCCAAAGAAATGACCTGCAAAACACTTCAGTGTTGGGATGCTGTACTGAGCTCCAAAGCTGTTGTTCTAAATTGGCTGTAGTCTGAATTGGTCATCTTCGGATTAAAAAACCAAACCAAACCACAAGGAAAAAAAACATCCAAAACCACCACCTGAGTCCCCATCTCCCTTTTTCCCAAAGAAACCAACCCCAAGTAGTTCCAGAATCTCATTTCTATAGAACAAAAGGAGTGTAATAAAAACATGTTACCTCCACAGCTGCCACGGGAGTCGGGATCAGTCTAACCTGCAGTGGATGCCTTGCTGCCTGCTTGGGAGGCCGTGAGTTAGTACAGGTGCAGGCAGCAGTGAACTTGATGGGGGCGATGGAAGAGGTCATGAGCAAACCTGGCTTCCATGTGATTTATCAGGACTTCATCCATCCATGGGTTATCCTCACTGCTTCACCCAGTTTTCTATGGAATTGAGGCTTGTTCAGTCCATGTCTTCTGGAACTGTTGTTGGGGGGTTTTATAGCTTGTTGGTTGACTGTGGCTGGCTGAAAGGGGTTGGCTTTTCTGGAAGTTTTCTGAAAATTTGGTACTTGTAGGAGAGCGTATGAGTTTGAATATCTACAAGTGGTGCTGTATATAGCTCGTTTTTTTGTCAAGTTTCTTGGCAGCCTCCTAAGATAACCCCCAAACAGTGAGGACATACACTGCAAGGAGACAGCCGCTCTGGGAATCTCGTGATTCCACACAAAACATCTTGATATAAATTAATTTGTTCATGGGGAATCTCACTTGATTAATAGTTTCCTGATCGTGGATGGGTGTGTCAGTTATTACAGCTGCATCTTTTGTCATGTTGGTAAGGACTTGAACAAATGTGGACACAGGTGATTTGTGGGAATGGGCAGCTGCCTACAGCCTAGCTAATAAGGGAGAAATCTCTCTATCCTTGTGGGGGATGAAAAGCTGTTTGGTTGGTCTTCCATTCATGTGGCACGGCTGTCTGGAGGTCTTGGGCTTCTTACTGGGCAAATTGATTTCCCATGTGTTTCTTGGCTTCAGCTGCTACTTGCCTCTCTGCCAGCGGACTCTTATCCTCAGAGTTTTATTTCGTTCCTGAAATTCACTTCTACCTCCATCCTCATGCATATCTTTCAGTCCTTGGCCAGAAGCTCTGGTCCATAATCCAACGGATTATGGTCCGTTGTTTACTGAGATAAATTTTATGGCAGCTATTGAAACTACATTCAACTTACTTTCGAATACAAAACATTTTAAAGAATAAAAGCAAAAGCTTTGGCAAAATTGCTAACTGAAAATTACTATCCTAATTACATTCTGAATATTAAAATATCTTCCTATGAAAGACTTGCCTGAATTAAATGTAAAGGATTTTTGAAATAATCACAAGCTTTCAAAGCCACATGTCACAATTTCTTCCAAAACAAATTACCAACTTAAACTGATCAAAGACTTTTACTTTACAGACTGTTACCTCAGAACAGCTGCACGATACATGTGAATTGCATGTATTTAAATTTTCACTGTAGTAAAGCAGTGTCTTTTCGGCAACATGTGGCTGTTAACTATTCCACATTTTAAATCTAATCTTTAAATACAAATCTCTTACATGCAAATAGAATTTTTCTAAGATTTAGCTGTTAACTTAAGAATTTGCAAATTTTAAGCATTGTATGCTGCTGCATTTTTGGAGTGTTTTTGGGAAGATACATAATTTTGATTCTTTAGATATTTTTGAGAATCTTAGGGAAGTAATTTACTCCTCGTTTCCTTATCTCTTATTCTGTTTATTTCCTAGTAGTTCTCTGCTTCAGTCTCTTTCATTATCATACAAAAAGAAGTCATGTAACATTGCCTGTTACTTTTACTACTTTGCGACTACTGCTACGTTGGTGGCCAGCAATGTTCTCATAAATGTTCATCTTGCTTTAAATTTGAGGGATCCTCATCTGAACACTTCTGATACTCTGTAACTTGTGTATGGCTCAATATAAAGCATGTGTGGTCTTCTCTTAAGCAGTTATTTTTTAGGAGAAAGATCTGTGAAGTTAAAAAATCAGCCCACTAAACTGTACCTCAGTGCATCTTAGAAGTAAAGCTGTGTTGTTCCAGAACATGCCTTGAAAGGAGGAAATTCAATAGGGAACCATCTTACTTCCCCAGAATTTTCACTGTGAAAGATCAGCTCGAGGGCATTTTGTTAACTTTGATCTTTCTTAAAAGTGACCCATTCATAAAATGTTTCCGGTTGTGGTGTATGCTTTTGCTTGGAATCAATCCTTGAAAACTATCCATTTTGAAGCAGTTTTGTTTCTCCCTTTAAGGAACATTTCTGGTTTTCCTTTGCGATCTGGTGTGTGAAACTAAAAAAAGCTACAGGGTGCTGCATGTACGAAGGACAACTTTGCATTCGTGAGGCTGTCACGATCCTGTCCCAGCCTTTTCGGCAGACCTGCACTGTGATTACAGGTTTTGCTGCACATCCGGCTTCCACTCTCTGGCCGGCTGGTTATTCAGTAAGCTCTTGCTTTGTTTAAGAACTGAATGTAATTATTTGAGTTGTTGCTTAAAGGTACCCTTTTTTCCTAAAGGAGGTTTTACAGGTACCAGTTCTGAAATGTGTTTTCTGCTCTGTTCATAGAGAATGAGCTCCCATAGTATGTAATTCTCAAATTCTTTGAGGATAATGTGGAGAGAAATGAAAATGGACATGCTTGTGTATTTTTATACTAATGAACTAAAGTCTTTATTCGCTGTTTTGTTTACTCGCCTTTATTGCAGATGTCTGACTGACTTTCAGTACTTACTCTCTCATTTTTCAGTCAGATTTTTTTTCCTTCTTGGCATTTTAGGGGTGTTTAAAAGAAACTTTCACTCAGAA
>NW_010392486.1:3112-6683 GCF_000710305.1 Buceros rhinoceros silvestris | reverse complement strand
CTACGAGAAATACTCAGTCTGTTGGTACAGAAACTTTATGCTGTGTTGCAGCTTTCAGTTTGTGTACCTGGGGTCATGCACAAAATATATGAAATACTAATCTTGAGGTTTCCTTCTTGCGCATGCTCCATTTCAGATCCTCATCTTACTGTAAAGCTGAGGCGCTTTTGGATGGCTGTATTGTAAGTGCTGTCCCATAGTCTAGTTCTGCCCTTGGGTACATTTCTTAACTACTAGTATTACGTCATTTGAAAGTCTACTACAAGAAGTCCTCAAATAAAGGTACGTTGCATGATGAAGGAGTTGCATCGATGCTTAAGCCTGACCAGTTTTAACACTTGTCACTAGGCAGGAGCACTATAAAGCTTTTTGCTTCAAATCAAACTCCTTACTGTTGGAACAGTTCTTCCCACGCTTGGAGCTGGTCACTGCACTGCTGGTGAGCTGTGCTTTTCAGATGGAAAGTGCTCTCATCGCTTTCCTGACTGCTCAGGCTGGTTTTAGTAGTACAATGTTAATGCTTTGTGTGTTGTATCTTTCATACGTGCCAGCAAGGTACCAGCATCCAAGACATTTGCAAAGTTTCTCCAGAGAATCTGCCAATAGCTGCAGGCGTTGGACGTTTGAACTTGCAGAATGATACTAATTTATGAAAACTTCTGTAAGATGTCTTTATGCTTGTGTAAATTCTTCTTTCCTCTGCCTTTGTGGAACAGCCACAGGAAACAAGCAAGGGATGCGATGACAGTGGTGAAAAGGACGCAGGTGTCCCCAACTTGCTTTCAAGTTTGCAAGCTTTATGTATTTGTCCATGAGGTTTCTCATTTTCCACAGGCATATGTGGCATTTTTAGCTGTTGGGAACTTAGAACAGGAAATTCCCCATATATATAAATATTTTTCTAAAAAAAGGATTCTCAAGGACTAGTTTTGTTGAAGTGAAGAGTTGCACAGGGTGTCTTTTATTTACTCATTTTTATTATAGCCTTTAGTCTTTGATTATGACTTTATTCTCTTGGGTAGGCTCTACCGACCAAACCAAATAAAGTGGCACCTCTCTCTGTAAAATGGGAAAATGGCCAAACTACTGCTTCTTGAAGAGTATTATTAATAGTCATATTCAATGCTTTTCACTGTTGTCCTCCTAGGTATACAAGGAGAATGTGTGCAGGCATATGCTGGAGCAAAATAAGAATTAGTACATTGTGTGAGAGGTTATTAACTTTCTGCCTGCATCATCTTGTTTCCCTCTTCCCTGCTGACCATCCACAACACAGAAATGGTGTGCTGTGCATCAAAATATCCAGTTGTTTCAACCCACAAACCTATTACCCAGTACTTCAGTTGCATCCCATTCTCAAGGTACAGACATTTGAATTCACAAGGGTGGAATAACATTGTTTTCTGTTACCCGCTTTTTTTGATGCAAAACTTACAATGATGTTTTAAAAACAAGTTCAGGTTGCTGAAAATACTTCTAGTCCCAGGAAAGAAGTCATGATTCCAAAGCTGCATTATTCTGACTGAATCACAACTACGATAGGTATCTTTGAAATTGTATTACATCAGCTAACATAACAATGTTATGCCATTTGAGCTAGAGTAGACTGAAGTAAGAGAATTTCTTGACTTATCTTTTCTATGAGGAGATCACTCATTCTTTTTCCATGGCCCTAATCTTGAAGTCTGCTCTGGTTACAGGAAGTATGTCATTACTTTTTATTTTTCAATCCCTCCAGGTTTACGGGAACAGATGGACCAAGTGGTTTTGGATTTGAGCTGACATTTCGACTAAAGAGAGAAACGGGGGAGTCAGCACCACCTACCTGGCCAGCAGAGCTGATGCAAGGCTTAGCCAGATACGTCTTCCAGTCAGGTACTACAGGGTTAAATACGCTGCCTTGCTTTTTTCTGCTGTCCTTCCGAAGAGCCACATCTGTTACGCGGTGCGACACTTGTCTCATCAGTACTTAGTCAAATCTTGGGAATTATCTTTGTGTGGGAACCCAAAAGTTGTGTGCCTTCCAGTTTGCTGGGGACAAAACCCAGCTGCTGTTCAGGTAACTCCAAATCCCTAGTGTTGAAAAGCTGAAGATACAGAACAGTTAGTAACCGTAGGAAGCCTCCCCAGTGGCTCTTTGTTGCTTTCCAGCATTGTTGATTTTGCCTTCTCTCTCTGTAAGAAAACCTTATTTGCTTGTCCTGAAATGGCTGAGGAGCACTCATCTGATAAAGTCTCACTTCTCAGCAGTTCCATCACAAGAAAATCTCTTCCTATGGTCTCTGCAGTTGAGCAGCAGCAATGTTTGTAAACAAGATGTTGCTGACATGAGAAAATGTAAAAGTCGTGAGAGATACTAAGGCTGGGAGGGCTAAGAAATTAACAGCTGGGAATCATTAATGCAGGTGGAGACTTCCCAGAAAACTGGGAGCCACGGTGCCTACAAAATGTCCTCTTGCACTACCCTTTCTGGGTTTCATTTATACCAGTAGGTTGAATACTGATTTGTAGCGTGAGCACGTGACGCCCTGTGGAATGGTTGAGTGCATAATATACTCGAAAGACACTCTGTGGCATCACAAGATCCAAATGAAAATATTTGAAGAATTTTTTTTAACCTAGTTTGAGGTCCTGTAAAGTACCTTCTAAATCAATGATTATTGAATTTGTAGCATTTGGTACTTGCTCTTCTAGTTAATAAATTGTTCGGTAACTTCTGATTCTATTGCTGTTTTCAGTCAGCTGGCTGACTCTCAAAGGGGAGAGGTCTGGGTAAAAACAGGATTGCTCTGCTAACCTCTGTGACAAATCTGAGGCAGTAGTAACTCTCATAGGATGTTTTTTTTCTAGATATTTACTGACTGAGACCAGTACCAGCACAGACTGTGGATTGTTGCTTGTCTTCCTATTGGAAGTGTCTCTTGTTGCAGTTTAAAATGGCACAAGCATTTTTTTTAACCTTTGTTATCTTTTGTAGTTACCTTCTGTGGTTGCAATACAAATCTGGGCTCACCTTTCTATCTTGTTTTTTGTGTCTAAATCCACATAACATTCATAATTTTTGCTGTTGTTTGAGGTTTCTGTCCCGCTTAATTTGTATTGTACAGTAGCTTTTTGATACTGACCATGCAGTGGTGATTTCATACTCACATTTTCTCTGTATGGACTGTAGCGTCTGAAGAAAACAGCTGAGTCTAAAGTCTCTCTCTTATATATAAAATAACATGTAACGTGTTATATGTTATCTTACACATAAGATGTGGAGCCTTTTAAATTTTCCAATCTAGCGTAAGTTCTGAGAACAATATTTTTGATAGAGTGGTTTCAGTGCCTTCTATTTGCACGTTAGGCTGCCTCTCTATAGTAGTTACTTTTGTCTCATGTTACTTTTGTCCCCTTTTCATATGCGAGAGGGTGATTACAGAGTCGGATGGGATTTGGTAGGGTGCTTCAGGGCAGGCTTCTTGGTGACCAGGCTGGCACTCAGGGTAGAGACTTACCTTGTTTGGTTTTCTGCACTAATCAGTCTCATCTTTCTGATCTCAAACCCAGGGAACTGTTTTTAGTCTGG
>NW_010392486.1:0-3001 GCF_000710305.1 Buceros rhinoceros silvestris | reverse complement strand
AGAGTGGTTGTGCCCATGCATATCAGTCTGATGTGAATTTCTAAGGGTCTCCAGTATTATCCCCTGCTTATCCACGCTCGCTTTGACTTTCTATCCACCAGGACTCTTTAAAGGCACTGCTCAAATATATGTTAATGGATTCTAGCCTCTGGGTGTTTAGCTTGCAATTTATGTTATTAAAAAAAACAGTGTATGAATCATAAATGGTCTTCTTTCTTTGAATATGAAATTTAAAATGAGCCAACACTACGCTCATCGTGCAATAAGGAAACCACGTGCTGGGTTACCTTGACAAGACCGTGAGCAGCAGATTGAGGGTAGTTATTACCTCTTTGGCGTGGCACTGGGGAGGCCTCGCTTAAAATACTGTGTCCCATTTTGGGCCTTTAATTTTAAGAGATGCTGAAAAACCAGAGTGAGTCAAGGGTGGTTGGGTTCATAGAGCACATGGGCTATGAGGAGAGCTGGAGGGAGCAGGACCGGTTTAGCCTGTGAAGAGAAGGTGCCGGGTGATCTAATGGTAGCCTTGCCTACAGCTGTTGGGACGGTAGTCACAAGATTATGGGGTTAAGCTCTATATAATACTACAAAGAGCTACAGCTCTGAATTGTAGCATGAGAGGTTCTGGAAGGGCTTCAAGGAAAACTTACGAGCATGACAAAGGACAGGGAACAGTTTATAAGAGGGGTGGCGGCTCTCGGTTCCTTAAAAGGTTCAGGACTTAGCTCAACAAAGGTACAACGGCCCTGGTCTAGCATTGGTGATGGCTACCCCTTAAATAGGAGGCTGGATGAGAGACCTCCAGAGGCCTCTTAAAATATCACAGAAGTGGGATTTGGGGGGTTTTCACCATACAGCTTCATGTCTGTCAGCATGCAGCTGTGTGCTGTTGCAGCAAGTGATTAAGCTCTCATTTTATTTTAGTACAAATTTGTTTATCACTTGTTTCTTTTGAATAAGAACTTTCTTAGACTAAAATTTTCTGGCTAATCATAAACATCAGGTTAATCCTGGCAAGATGATGCATTTAAAAGACAGTCTTGTAATGAGGCAGACTCTATCACGTTTCTTGATCCCTCAGGGCAATACCAGTTGACCATAGCTAGATGCAGTAATTTTCTAGTTTAGTGTAGGCTTGCTTGCTCCATTTCTCTGCAGCTGCCAGAGCAATTCCCTTGTTCTCCCTTGCATCAGCCCTGGGTAGTCAGGCACCCAGTGCTCAGCTGTGTTGGGTTTTTTTCTGCCTAATGGGATTTCCCAAGTCCAACATGCTCACTCTGGAAAGCCAAGTGAGCTTCTGCTGTTGCCTTTTTTTCCTTGGTCTTTTACAGGACTTCTCTGGTACGGTGTTAAAACTTCAAAACTGGAGTATTTGAAGGGGTGGTTCTTCTGAAGCATTAGGCAGGCTGTGGCATGACAGCATTGTTTTACATGATGAAAGATTTCCTTTTGCTCAGGTTTCTCCTGACTGTGCCACTTGGAACACTTGTCAAATGCAACTGCCATAAGCGTTGTTTGCCTCTGGTGTGTGTACCTTAATGTTGTCCCCTTCAGTTGTTTTAAAAAAAATCTGTGGATCTCTTTAATATTCCCAAATAGCCTTAAAAACATTTGATGAACTAAAACAACTGAAGTCATGCTTATGAATCCACTCTAAACAAGAAGCAAGAAAAAAGTAAAACTGGCAGGAACTTTTTGGATAGGCTCCAAGTACTTTCACATGTCAAAAGATTGTTTACTTTGAAAGCTGTGCTCAGAGCTAAATTCTTATCTCTTCAATAACAAGCCAACTTTTTGGTTATCATAGAAGTTAGGGGAGAGTAAGGTGTAGTTCTACTCCTGCTGAGCCTGAGCGTTTTAAGATGGTGACGACTGAGTTGAAGACTCACCTAGCAGCTACTGCTGTCCTAAGTTTTATTACTGTGTACTGCAGCTGCAAAGCATGTTTCATTGCAAGTGATGTATTTTTGTAATGAACACTTGTAGGCAAATGAATGTGATGTCCCTTTGTTTCCATCTCTCCTGCACTGTGGCTATGCTTTAGAAAAGCAGTCTTCTGCATTGAATTTCAGACCTCTTTGAGCCTTGGCTTCTCTGTTCACTGTAACGAACACTTGATGCTTTGTGCTTTTGATTAAACAGCGCTACCTCCCTTCCTTCAACAAAACCAAGCTTCCAAGTCTCAAAAAATTTTATTTGTGGCTTTATCTGTTCTTAATTTTATCACTGTTTGACCATGACCACAAATTCCAGCTCTGTTATTTTTAGTTTTAAAAAAACCTGCAAACCTTGAAAATGAAACTTTGCACAATTCAGTGACCTTAGCTTGTCATGGTTCATGGGTATACTGGGAATATCTCATGGTAGAACAAATTTATACTTGAATTCAAACAGAGGAAGAAACGTTCTTCCTGCAGAAAGCTTATCCAGGGCTTATTACAATTGTTAACTCCTTAGGTTCTGCACGGTTATGATGCAGAGAGACCATGGTTTGTGTGTTTCTGAAATGAAAATCTGCTTTTTTCCACTCTGAGGTAAAGTTAGGTGGTTTTCAAGGGCCTGCCTGATACACATCATGAGGGCAATGTATTTGTAACATGGAGACAAATGGAGTGTGTATGAGTTCTTGCTGCTTCCACGTTTCTTGGCTTGAAAGAAAACAGCTGTAGATGTAAGATAAAGGTTTGGAGAAAGTGTCAGGAAAAACTCATCATGCATAGAGCCTAAAGATAGTGGTATAGCGTATGCCATGGTTAAGTTCTTCGCAAGTGCATGAATTACAGTAGGGAGCTAGCCAGTGAAACTAGCTTCAGAATTATTAATTAAGATGTCCTTGAATTAGAGGTTTGCGGGTTGGCTGAGAGTGGTAACCTTTACCCCAGAACACATCAGTCTGAGCAGTCTGAGACCCTGCCATTGCAGGGGCACAGGCAGCATTACAGGAGGCTGGAAAATGGCAAATGCTGTTCTCTGCCCTGGCCCCTCCCCCCTCCCCCCCCCC
>NW_010392485.1:37672-42967 GCF_000710305.1 Buceros rhinoceros silvestris | reverse complement strand
TGTAAGGATGAAAGGAGGCACTGCAGAAACTCACGCACAAAGGTAAGGAATCATGACACAGCCAAAGGTCTTCTGTTCCAGGCTCTCCCTGTAAGGGAGTCAGTGCTCTGTTGCTGGTGATGAGCTGCTGCTGGCCGGGACAAGAACGGCATCTATCTGCCACTCTCACAACTGTCAAAGAAAGCAGCCGCGACTGTTTCGGTCATCGGATTACCTTGCGGGGTCTGCCTAAAAACTCGTGTCTTAGAAGGTGTCCAGGAACGTCCCAGTCCTGTGAAACCAATTTGTTCGTTCACAGATTTGTTGGCTGAAGATCACAGTAGTTGGTTATGGTTTGTTTTTCTGGTTCTTTCAAATAAAAATGATTTTTAAAAAGAGCAAACTCCACTTGTAACTCATTGAGTTATATGGGATAAATATTGCCGAGCCTTTATGACAAGACTGTAGCTGTCACCTGCTGTCATCCACTCAAGCCCATGGCAGTCAGTCTCAGCATTTCCTTCTCATTTCCATATAGTGTGGTTCCCACAATCTCATTATTTCAAATCAGCACTCACTGATTCTTCTTTCAAAAGATCAAGGCTATTTTCTTTCATAATACCAAACCCCCAAACTCTATACGATTACTTAATCTTTTTTTTTTCCACACTGAAAAGTTTTTCTACACATGGCTGAGTAATACAAATCGCTACTTTATGACATTTTTATCATCTGCCGAACACATTATTCATGAATACATATTTATTACTGCTGAACCTGCTCTAGAAATAGTGAAACAAGGAGCACTGTGTAGTTGTATTGTGCCTTTTTGTTTTATAAAACTAAATAATTTAGGAGCGTGTTACTTTTTAATCCAATATGGTGTGTTCATTTTAGGAGCAGTTTACTTTTGTTACAAAGCACTTCCATAACTGCGTTCCCATGAGGAAGCTGGAAGACTGGCATATCTCCTGATGACTACTCCAAAGGTGGAAAGAAAGCGTTCCAGAATATATAATAAAGCCATCATCCATGTAGCTAAGGGCAGCAAGGGATCACTCTGCGCTTAAGTCCCACAGTCCTTTTGGGGTACACAATTCATCAAACCATTATTTTACTTTAAGTGCTATGGACACATTTTTGCAAAAACATGATGGAACGTAATTCCAGGATAAGCTATAAGATCTTAAACAGGCCTTTTATTAACTTACTACCAATTTAATACCAATTTGCATCCAAGGCTATTAATGTGATTTTAATAGTACGTATTTGTCACATAAACCTTAGACCGCATAGCTTAGGAAGAGACAATTTACCTCTTTGGTATTATTTAAATATAGTACAATCCTTCTTGATGAGTCTGAGATGAGTCCTTAACATTTTATGACACATATAGCATGGGAAAAAAATTAGTGTCATGTATTTAATCTCTGTAATCTCCCTATCGGGTCTGTTAAAACATGCATTAACTGTTACTAGAAACTGTATCGTATGGTACCTATGACACGGACAATGAACTTTTCTCCAGTAGCTCCATATGTCCTCAGTTCTCACACCGTTTCGGTCCCTACCTTACAGTCTACTTCACAGCGAGTTCTAAAGAGGAGATGGGCAACTTGAGAGAGGGGAACTGGTAAAGACATTCCAAGTTTTCACAAACAGGAAGAGGCCGCTTCCAGATCTCGAGATCCTGAACGCGTGCCAATCCAATGCATACCTGTTCACAGGAGAGGAGACACTGCTGAAAGCTGCTTGGTGATCAGATCCACACACAAACGTCGACAGTAAACCACCATCAATGCACTCTTACAGAACCTCTACACGTCTCGGATCAAGCGGGTGTTGCCGCGGTCTCACAGTACGGTACAAATGGCTCAGAGGTACGTTTCCACGACCGTTTCTTCAACGGTTCATTTCCACTTTGTCACTTTAAAATGTTTTGATTAAAATGCTTATGATGTTCCTGTAATTTATAGAGCTTTTATCTACCTTATAGACACACTTGTGCTCATCTGTTTTCTTAGTGTGCACAATTAAGCGCCCATAATGCATTGTTTATTGACTGAAATGCCAGTTGTTTGCTGGAACCCAGACGGTCTTTCAGGTCAATAGGAGAGTTGGTGCACTTAAGTAATAAAATGATGCTAGAGTTGTTTTCTCTACTGTGTGTGCCGGGCGAATACACAGATTAATTAACCTCATGACAAAGTAATTATGCAGAAAATGTAGTATTTAAAGGAGATGTTTCCAGTCAGAACAGTTGCACAGGCAAATATGCTGAGAAGCCTCTAAACCCCTCATCATGCTACAGCTGGATTAACAATTGTAATTAAACTCTCCAAAACTGTTTATCCAAATATTCTGCATATAAGAAGTGTGCACTAATCTGCGGTGAGCAGGTTGAGAAGAGGGCTGAGAGAAAAAAAAAGGTACTTTGGAAGGGACAAAAATTTGACTGCATAATATTTTACTTAAAAAAATAACTGCTTGGTTACAGTATTGTCAGAAACATTTGTAAATTTTACACATACCAAGACTATCTAGTTTTACTGCTGTGATTGTGTGTTTTATAATGCAGGACATAAAAGTGTGTTCAAGCATGTCACGAAGTACTGACAAGTCAAAAGTTCAGCACTAAGATACCATTATTTTCAGTCTTGTTGAGCTTGCAGTGAGTCATCAAATTAGATTGAGATAAATTGGGTCTAAATAACAGCCATAACTTTACTTTGTCTTGTTATGACCAGTATTTCCTCACAGGAAATATTTAGAGAAATTTCAAAAAGGAATTTCCATTTTCCATTGCTAAGAGCGAACTGCTTTACCTCAGAGAGCCTTGGGTAACTCACTGGCTGCAAATGTCACTCAGAGGAAGGTCCAAGGAAACATTTTGTTAAATGTGTCTTTCATACCTTATTTTGATCTACTTGGTATTAATTTCACACATCTCTTCACCAAACTGCTGGATGCTTTAAGTGTAATTGTCATTCTAGAGAGAACACTTCCGTATCTACAGTTTATCAGCACTGTTAGGCTGAACTTCTTATACTGGTTATATTATTAGTACCATGGCAGCTTAACGGTGCAGTTCATTCATAACAAAAAAACAGTTCTAGCAAGTAAACCTGTCTAGTTCAGTAAGAATATCAGGTGTTTCTTTTCCTTTCTAAACTTTAGCTAAAATACCATAGCCATGCTGAGAGGGTGCTTTTGAAATATAAGCATATTTATTCTCAATTTACTTGAATTGCAAAACTTAATGGACACACATTTTTCCTGCTTCTGTTTAGGCACTCCTAAAATGTCTCCATAGCACTAAAACTAGCAAAAAAAAATTCTGCAGCCATCATCTTCTACACCTTTAAGCAGAAGTTAAACGTGGGACATTTTACTCTCAGTTTGAGGACAAACAGTGAAAAAAAAAAAGAGTATTTTCAAGCTAGTTCCTGAAGTTTTCCCTGAGAATTATGGAAGCAGGAGAGGGGTTGGTGGTGGTGTACAGGAAATGGGAGGAGAATGCGGCCATCACCATGGACACAAAAAGGAAAAAAGGCAGGTCACCAAACCCAAACAGACCAAGTTCTTAAAAGTTTGTTCTGGGGATCAATAGCGTTGCAGAATAACGTCTTATTTCACCATCCCACCACACAACCATCTCACGTAATGCTTCTGAGGGGCGACTTTCCGCAGCATTCTAGGAAGGGAGCGGGCAACGAGCTGTGTGATGCTAAGCTAACTGTGGAGATGCCTTTGGCGTATTTGGAATGATTTCATTTGGAATACTATTTTGTATGGAATGAAACAAAGACAGACAGTAAAAAAATTCCAGTATTTCTAAGCAAATAAGACTGTATTCAAAATTTCCAAGTGAAACAAACACTATTTGAAAATACGCTCAAGCAATTCAGGTTAAACTTTACACTGAGTTTTGTGAAGAGAGTAGTGTTCCTGCTTTAGGCTTGTTGGTCTTATATCTTCATCTCATTACTTCCTTGCAAGATTTTCAAAATTTACAGTTGCCTACTAGAAGCGAAAAGCTAGTATGAAATTCCTACTTTGATTAGCAGAAAACAACGTTCACACAGAGTTCAGGGGGCTTCACTCATTTTGCTAAATATAAAAAAAATTGTTGGAGGTGCTTGTTAATGTGAGAAGATAATTATGGAAACTCATATTTTCAGCCAAATTTTCACTTTGTGGCCTTATTAAAACAGCGTTAGATACTACTATTACTAGCAATGAGGTGCAAAGACCAAGGGGTGGGTGAGCACTGATCTGTTAGTTCCATTCAGCAGTTCTGAGATTTAACTACCAAATTTTTCAAAGACTAGAAGAAAAAAATTATTTTGTATATTCATCAGTAAAGTCTCATGTAACATAGCCTACTTTCACCATGTCCTTAAAAGAGGGGATTTTCCTAAGGCTTCTGCAATATCCAGCCCCACTCACTCATTTCCGCAGGGTGTGAGCACTCCCTATCAAGTTGGAGGGAACTGCCTGCATAGTTCAACATCTTGTTTGCAATGGCACAAGAGAAAATTGTGAGTTTTCAAACAAATTCTGTGTGCTACTGAACTGCTTTTAAACAATCTCTTTTGTAATCAGCTCTAGTCTTTCTGTTTCTGTCTCTACCTGACACAGCTTTTGTTACATAATTCTGAAAAGTGGTTATTTCTGTTGAACTTTAAAATGAGCCTATCAATGAGAATAGAGTGTTCCAAGCAAGATCATACAGGTATTAGCTCTAATAGCATTGTGAACACATTGTAAGGACAGGTAGCGCCAGATGGTGCAGTTACAGGTAGTATTACTTGTTCATTTTCAGTTACGAGCAATTTATTTCCTTTAACAAAATTAAAAGTAATTGTTTGTTTCACAGTCCAGATTCTACTGGTCATTTGTTTCAAAACAAAGTGGAAGTGTTCTCTGATTTTTTATCTATCTTTTTAGTGGGTGTAGCCTTGGCATGGAGTTACGTTCTCCGCTCCAATCCCTCCCCCAAGCCAATAAACTAATGGTTATACTGTAATTCTTGATTTAAAAAAACCAGAAAAGGCTATGCCTGCATTCTGTTGATGAACATCTGTTCAAGACAGTTTTATGCAAATTCGTGTTGCTAGTTTAATCGGCTGGGCGGGCCCAACACCACTGACTGCTCTCCCCATGGGAACGCGCTACCTACTGCTATTCAAACAGACTTGCATTGCTCACCCCCCGCCCCAGTCAGCATCTCCAAGCACTGGGAGTTTTCTTCAGCCTCTAGCACACCTGTAGCTGCCATGGATGAGAAGCAGCAATGCCCTTTGTAACGAGGGC
>NW_010392485.1:35020-37490 GCF_000710305.1 Buceros rhinoceros silvestris | reverse complement strand
AGGAATGCGATTAGTATCCATTTTGAAAATAAGGGGCTTTTCAAACACAAAACTTGGAAGATACAGGTTCAATGCGCCTAACAATTTTTCCTAATATGTACCTTTGAAGAACGCTTAAAATTACAGTGCTCTCTTTGAAATGAGAAATTTTTGGTTTTGTCTTTTTTCCCCCCCACAAGAGTAATTGTTTTTAGTAATAGATTTTTCCCAGGAGACTTCTCATGATAAACTACGTGTTTATTCCTATGAGGTCAATGGTGACATGGGTCTTTTTTATTTTTGTTGGGTATTTGTAACTGATGAGAAAACTAAGATGGCAGAGTCACCAGCTCACTACGGCATTCAGCACCAGTTGTACTGGAAAATTCTAACTCCCATTAATTTCATTTAAGGTTTTATGTAGTCTCAGCTGACGTAAGATATTAAAAATTACAGACTGCTTTTAAAGATCTCAGTGCAACTTTCCAAGGTCAGATGAGTCAAGACAGAACAAAAATGAGAATACATGAGTTCCCTTCTCTGGCATATTTTATAATTACTAAATAGTGATAGACTAGCGATAACCATACAAGGAACTTTAAGTACTGTGCAATTGCAAAATAATACCTGCTGCAGAGGAATAAAGTCCACCTGCTCTACTTTTGTGTACTCAGCAAAACCCGAATTCCTATTTTAAAGATACAAAGGATAGCACTCAGCAGGAGGATTTGCTCAAACATTCAAATCAGTGTAGAGTTGACATACAATTTCCAACCACAATCCCAATGCAGGTATAAGGATCCGGACCCATTTTTCAGTTACCAAAGCAAACCAGTAAAATATAGGACATTTATTACTATTATTTGTTATTTCAATTTGTTTCCTGATGCTGTCAGAAGTCCATATATGACCTTGAGAAGTTCATGATGTCTCTGGAATTTACATCTGGGGACTCCACACAATGATGGTGTCTGTCTTTTGTACACATATTGCAAACTCTTCAAATCAGGGATCTGCCTTATTACTTGCTTATTAGAGCAAAAATCCCTAAGTAAGTACCAAAACCATCATTCTTCTCTGAGTTTCCACAATATATAAATATACTAAGAATAATTTGAGTAATCTAAATCATGCAAGTCAACGTCAGGAGACATTCTATCTCATTAAAGAGAATGTCAGGAGCCTCTTCATCCCACTTATTCTGCAATTGGTGAACATTCATCCACCTCGCTGTGGGTAGAAACACCTCTCACTTTCAGAAGATACGTTATTTTTATGCACACACTTACATGCAGCTGTTATTAAGAATGCAGTCAAATCATTTTTTATTCTAATAGTGGGAGTACATAATCAGTTTGAGTGCTGCACTAGTAAGGAGAGTTTAAGACAAATTATAAGTCAAAGATAATTACTATTAATAGAAAATACGCCTCAAGGAGAATGGAGTTATTAGATAAACATCGTTGCAGTGCTTAGTAGCTCAGGAGTGGATAAAAGAAAGGAGAATGAGTTGCTTTGGGATTCCTCCACCCTACAGTAGTTGAAGAATATTTTTGTTTTAGAATCCTTTCTGTTCCTAACCAAATAAACACAGATTTCATTTTAGAATAAGCATGAGACACTACAGACCGTCATCTTGAAACAGCGCAATATTTGGCATTGTTGAGATGTAATAGCTCCTCAGCCAAAGCAAAGGCTCACTCCTGTTCTTGCACACCTTTCTCTCCCAACCAATCACGAACCTCCTTACAGCAATACTGTGGAAAATAGAAATTAGTTATCACCAACTAGATTGTGTACATGACCTGGCTCCTTTAGGTGTTCATTTGCATTAAAATGACCCGATTTGCTCGCTGTGTTAAGTTTTACACCCTGCACCAGAAGAGATCTTTCCAAGTCCATCTTTCCCCTCAGCCCTGTTTCCCCTGGACAACAGGCTGTCATTCTGCTGGATAGCAGATACTTTTCCTTTACTTCAGTCTTAAAAATTTAGAAAAAATATAAGAAATATCCTTTCATCTTGAAAGGAAATTTGTGATTATGGAACCACTTGATTTGCTTGTTACAATGGTACGGTCTCTGATTGACCCCCGTTTCCTCCGAGCACTTGGTGGCTGGTTTCCTTTCCCCACGCTGTGGAAGGATTACCTTGGAAGTCCCACACAGCAAAGTCACACCAAGCCCAGCCGCTTTCAGCCCGGAAAGGGTTAGCTGCTGTAGCCCACTGTTGGGGCACACCTAAGCAGAGACAAGGGGCCAGGCTGGCAACGCTTTGGGTAATCTGGGGGAAAAAAAAGAATAATCAATAGCTTGCTTACACATTCCCTGGAGTGTCTCCGTGCTAACAAGGAGCAGATTATTAACCTGACACACCAAAAGGTTTTATAATGAGTGTCTCTATTGTACTGCCAAACTCTTGAAAAAAATGCTTGTTTAAAAATCTTTTTACAGAGAGGAAGAGGAGAGAGATCACTGCAATATTTCTTTCCCT
>NW_010392485.1:13481-34931 GCF_000710305.1 Buceros rhinoceros silvestris | reverse complement strand
CCCTACCTTGAATGTATCTGGCTTTATTACGAATCCTTCCCCCTTCTGTAACTAAAAGGAACAAAATTTTCCCTAGCTATTTTTTCCAGTTAACTGCAGTTGGTTTAGACTAATCCCTTTGTGTTATTTGAAGTCAACATATTTGCTGTAAACAAGAAAGGTTCTCTTCACCGTGGAACAAGAGCAAAAAGGCAGGCAAAGCACAAAGATTCTTAAAATACTTCTGATATTTCTGGCAATCAATGACCTCACTCTTTATGATAATTCTTGATAAATTATCCTGATTTCACACTGATTTGCAGTCATGGACTGCAGAAGAGAAATGTCTGGCATTTTCTAGTCTGCATGCCCATAGGCAGGGTAAGCATATAGAATATTTTCCATGGAAAATTTCCTTGGCTTAGAAGTATTTCACATTTCACAGAAGGCTGAAGTATTATAGTTTACATACTCCATTCAGTGTGATTTTTGTAAAGCAGAAGACTAGGAAACTGTAGAAAAGTGAGCTTTATATAGGGCATCTAGAAAAAGTAGAATTACAACTGTTAATGCTTGGAAAAATGAAACCATTGTTGCTTACAACACTGTTGATCTACAGCTCAGAGTGATGCAATAAATGCTTGAAAACAGCTATTTTCCACATGAACCTTTTTTGAACATTAGTTCTTTCTTGAAAATATATGGGGGAGATGCACTACCTCCTTGAGTCACAAGTTCTTACAAATTGTCGTCTTTACCCCAGAAATTTCTCATAAAACTTTTGCTCTTCCTTCCCACTCCACCTCCAGAGCTGGGCAGGGCGTGCAGCTGAGCTGCTTGAGACAGTGGGGAGCTGATCCCTGTGGGACATGGGCCTGTGCAAGGCTGTTAGAAGCTGAGGAGAAACACTCAGGCAGCAGCAACAGAAGAGCCGGCATAAGCACTGTCTTGTTTGTGTTTTGTGAGTGAAAAACAGTCCCCGTGGGAGTTACACCATAAATCACAATCCATATAACTGCTTGTTTGAGTCTGTCACATTATATGTGACTCCCCAGACACAGTTCTGTGTCTTTTTTATCAACACAAGCTCAGACGCGTAGCTCCCCCGTTGTATTGAACAGCAGTGCCAAGTTTGGCACAGTTTGATCACCCTCTGTGTGAAGGCATCTCTCAGAAGGGACATCTGTGAACTCAAGTGGGAGGCAATGACGGACCTCTCCTGCCAGCTGGCCGAGGGGCAGCATGGATGTCAACTGCAAAACATCTGTTCTTCCACCTGCAAGAGTCACGGTGGCAAGCTGCTTTCGGAGCAGTGGGGGAACGTACAAATGTATATTTTCTAATTATGCAATTGCACTCTACTGCCTATTTTCCATTTGGGAAAGCAGAGCAAATTGGCACAACTAGAAGTTTTGCTTCACTAATGCACACATGGATCAAACTGGAGTCTGCATTACAGAACAGAAGATCAAAACAATTCTCGACCTCTGCCCGCTATAGTAACAAGAGTTATGATGTCTAACAATGATGCAAAGAAACTTTGTAGAGCTGTAACAGAAGTGACATGAGAAAATAGTTAAAGCCAAAGGCTAGAATCTGTGATACATAAATATTTTTCCTTTTGTAAGTCACAGCAGTCGGAAGTTACTTGATTTGAGATACATCACAGAATTAGGGAACTGAAGGTAGCTTTATTTATTTATTGAAGGTATGCCAGAGCAGCCCCAGGATGTACACCCCTATTTGCTGCCTTGATTAGCCACAAACAAAGCTGGACAGAAGCTACGTGGTGCTCTGCACAGTTCTACCCTTCAATCCTTGACACCTTGACTTCTGCATGACACCGGCCACCTACATAAAGAGAGACTTGAAAGTAAAACATGTAACAGCTAGTTTTGGTCCTGGCAGCATCATTATTCTCCACCAAAATACAGGGCATTGAGAAACCCTTGCTGCAGTTTTTGGACACTGAAATGCTTCTCTACGTGAAATAAAGTGGAAAGTTGTGACAACAAAGACCAAGCAACTTCAGCAAGTCTTCTCACTCGTAATACTGCATTCAGATTCACTGCCTCAATAGCATCGTAAAATTCTCAGTTGACCATACCTAAAAGCCTTCATATGAAACAAAATGCTGTATTAAGAACAGTCATGTAGTAATAAATTACCTCCTTCATCCTATTAGTATTTTAAAAAACAGGTTCCAAGTTTTACTGTTCAAGAAAAGGAAAACCTTTGAAAGGAAAGCACACAGCTCTTTCTGCCAGCTTCTTGGTCACAGCTAGTAGGTCAAAAGCCTGAACGATGTGCACATGCACAGAAAGTGGAAGGATCCACGTTAAAAAAGTGATGTGGAAATCATTATATAGGGACATTTCTGAATGACCCCCCCAAATGAATCAGGGGGTATCCACAGTCAGATCGATCTTTGAATCTGAGCTTGTCAAAAGATCTCACAACCAGATTTTCAGGCTCTCACTGCTGATGTTTGGAGACGCATTTCCAAGGGAGGGCAGCTGACAATGAAGTGCTCTCATTAAGACTATAATACTAAAGTTTTCTTTCAGGAAACAAGCAATGTAACACATAAAAATAGTTACAGATATTCAGGATTGTTTTGTTGTTGCTTTGTTTATTTTGTTGGCATTCTTAAAGATGGGAATATCTCTTCCAAAATCGACATTTGAAAACTGTCCTCACAAGAGTGACTAAAATTAGAATGAATAGAACTAAAATAAACACAATTTCATATTAGTTTTCATCTGTTATTATTTTCAGCTCTCCATTTAACTGTGAATGATCATGAACAAAATTTGTTTCTCTTACTAATGATACAGTCCTCTTACTCTTTCATGTGAGATCACTCAGATTGAAACACACTAATGAGGCTTTCAGAGCTGAGCTCCCATTTCCCACTTTCTTTGAGCATTGCTTCAGAAAGCAGATTTGCTATTCATGGAAGCAGAGAAGAGGAAGAAGCTTTATAAATGAACCAGGGCAGGTCCAAGGGATGATCCTCAGGATGCACGGTTGTCTCGTAAAGCAAGAAGGCTGGGGTGGGATGATGGAGGAAGGAGTCTGAACTACCCGCACCCAGCAACGTTCCAGCAGTACCTAGTGATGGGTTTTTTCAAAGCCGTACAAGCTCCTTAAATTATACAGAATCAGGGAGGTGGTGAGCAGTGCAATCTATGCCACACCTCGGCAATTCAGCTGTGAACCCAGCACTTCCAGCAGGCTGAGAAGCAGAGAGACACTATGAGGGGCCAAGACAGACTCTGTCGGAGTTCACTGGTACACAGCAGCGAGAAAGCGCTCGCTTTCACAAACTAAACCAAAACGTCAGGCAGATACTTTTATGCCATAATAGGTTTTCAGTGAAGACAGAAATTAGAAATATGACATCCTGTTTTCATTAGTGTCTTAAGACAGCAAGAGCAGATATATTAACAAAAGCGTAAGCAACCCCTTATGGAAGTTTTAGAAGCTTTTTCTAGTCCTATTCATGCACTGGAAATACATTTAAAAAACCCAGAACAGAGTTACTCGAAATCAAGAAGCCTACAGTAACAGAAAAAAATTTAAGAGGGAATCAGAAACTCACTCAGAAAAAGCATTAGAAGAATGCATTTCTGAAAAAGGACAAAAATAAAAACCTGCAAATATTAACAGTAAGGCAGGGAGAAAAAAAAAAACTATGAACACCAAACATGATTCCAAAGCCTTGAGAAGGTGATTTCAAAGGAAACAGGGAGATAAATGGATGACAACATGCATATTAATAAGCCTAAAGCAATTCTCAATTACAGTTCATTATCATTAACCATTTGAAAAGTAAAAACCAGATAAACAACTTGGCCTACTCTAGTAGGAGTTGAAAATTGCCTGGCAAGAGATGCTTCCCTCTCAGGAATTCTAAGTAAAGGCAAAGAGTCTCTGAATATAACACTTAGGATTCAATTCAGATAATGAAAAAGACTTGGGGAAAAGGGAATTGAGATGCATTATTCAGAAGGACAAAAAGTAAGACCCAAAGACAACAGGCTATTCATAATACTCTGAACCCTCCATTAAATACATCCTCCCATGCTGCCTTGCATTACTACGCCAGCCTGTGCACCAGGTTGTGGTGCGAGTCCCCTGACATCTCCACCTTCATTTAACCTTATCATCTTGCATCCAGCCCTGCTCATTCTGAAATAATGCCCCATCAGCAGGTTTCGGGGCCTGCTGATTGTTTCCTTGGTGCTCACTACTGTCGAAGCCTTCCCTGAAGACTGCTGACTAAATACAATTCCCACACAACCGCATACGTGCCGGGGATCTATTCACAGCACACACATTACGGGTTCAATGTCAAGAATTTCCTGCTTTGTAAGTATAAAATGAGACACCTGCCTTGTTTGGATCCTGAATTAAGTTTTGGAAGGAATGCGGATATCAGAAGGGAACAGGATTTAGAAGCCAACAGAGCAAATTAAGGGGAGTAGGGACACTTTGGGAGGCAAAGACTCATGATGCTTGCTGCAAAGAGTACAGTGTGCTCTATTTGTCACACCAAAGAAGTTTTAGAAACTTTACTTCTGTCAGAGCCCGTGGCCGAACTGCTGTGGTGAGCCTAAGCCATCACTCAACCTCCTTGGGACAAGTGTCTAGATTAGTCATTTGCAAAAACCTGAAAGGGTTTTGATGACCTGCTGGAGCTGGAAATGAAGGAGTGCAGCATGTATTGCTCAGCAGCTTCTCATCTCTGCTATCTACAAAAACAGATTTTGCACTTGAGAGTCTGGCATCAAGCATTTAATTCACAGGCCAGATGAAGCACCTAAGGGAAGGTGCTGGAGCACTCTCCTGCAAATTAATAGAGAGTTTGGCACCTCTGAAGAGATTCCCAGAAGGCTACCTCGTAGTCAGCCCCTCTGCTGACAAGCAGAGTATAATTGCGCTTCCCCAGGGAGGCTGCCCTCCCTTGAGGCCATCTGCAAGGATTTGATCTTTGCAGACGCTGTGGTTACCCCCGTCTGGCACAGAAGCCTCGAGCACACCTCCACTGCCCCCAGCTGCATCACCCACAAATGGAAGGAGCCTACTGCCGCGCTGCAGGCAGCGCTTCCATGCCCAAAACTTCATCAATAGTGTAATCTATTTCAAAACTATTTCATCTATATTCTAAATTTATTTAATCTGTATTCAAAACCAGTTCTACCTACTCCTAAGCCTCATCAGACAATTTAGAAGGTCTTTCCCACCAGGCTTTAAGCCCCTCAGAGGTGGGACTGTCATGAAAAACACAGCTCCCGTTTCAGTCAGAACAGATGTATTTATGCCCTAACCCTCCCTTTAAAATTGTTTCAAGGAAACAACAGGAAAGATCAGCAAAGACAGAAATCTTGAAATAATTCCATATTAAAACCAGAGACAACCAACGGCATTACTTCTTCCTTTCTTTTACTTATTCAATCTTAGTTTCTTTGTTATTTTCAAACTTACAACTTCCGGTAAATTCTATGCATTCTTGGTATCTTCCCTCTTTTGGTGGTACAAAATCTTCCGCTTTCATAGCTCCAGTTTATACTAAGTAGGAAGCCATTTTGCTAGCCTCCGAATTTAAGACTTTTGTAATTGGAGCTTGAGAAAAAATTGTATCCTGCCACTGTGTCAGCAGTGGAATCATCAGTGATTCTCTTGGTGTCAGAAGCATTCATAACTTCTCTAAAGCTAGCTGCTTTAGACTTTTATTGCCATCCTGCTTCTAGTACAGAGGGAATACAGCTTGTCTAATGCTAGACAATTACAATTTCTATGAAGATTGTAGTCAATAAAAGCTGAGTTTGGGGATACCATCAGAAATATAAACTGCTTGGGTTTAATGACACTATTGATGAAGTTAGCAAAGAACTAGTTCAACGTTCCATTTCTTTCAATGCAACATCACAGTTCTTGCGCTTTGTAGTGAAATCAGGCAATCATCCTGTTTACTCAGTATGGACTTCACGTTGCTTTCCTTCCACAGCTGGTATTGTCCAGTCCTAGTCAAGAATTTCAAAACAGGTGCTAAGACTTGGAATACAGTGGAACAAACCCACTATTTTGAAACCTCTTCTGTAATGAAATTAGCAGAATCTATGCACAGTTCTACACAAATTCTTCCAGCACCTCTGAGTGAGAATAATTTGATTTTCAATCCTTTTAATACAGTAAGCAGGAAGTGTACATATGTGGAGCTGTTCAATATTTGCATTTACTCACTGGAATTTAGGAATTGTATCTGATGTTAAAAGCATTTGATTAGTTTAAGATTATCCTTTCAAGAAATAATTACACAGTGGTTTCTGTGTAGTACATAACTCTGATTTCATTTTTTAATTCATTGTTGGAGAGCTTTCCCATAATTCTTTTCCAAAGCAATTATTCTTTTGTTTCCTTGAGATATATGTGGTCACTACATGGTTTGGGAAAACAGCAGAAATAATTAACCTGGATGAAGAACTCCCAACTGCAGGACTCGTTCATTTGTGCAGACACCCTTCAAACACAAACCAGTTGCTCTGTCATGAGCTCTTTGACCGAGAAGGCTCTAATGACTTCAACAATTACCACTAGCTCTTCTGCATTCAAATGTGTTTAAGCAGACACAGCTAAGGTAGAAATCAGGAAATAGCGAAGCACACAATTACAAAAGACCTATTTAAATAACATACTTATATTTTAAAGTACCTCCCTACACAGCAAGTCCATAATACTCAGGTAAGAAGTGAGAAGAAAAGTCTAAAATTACTTTCCCAAGCAGAAATTTTTATACAGGATTATCACCATTTGGTATTTGCTCATTAAGCTGTTCTCTGCTGCATTGTAGGAGACCTACAGATTCACACATCGCACGTATTTCTCATTTACTCTTCATAGGGTCAATGTGATTTGTATGGCTGCTGGTAAACAGGTAGTTTGGAGAAATCACAAACCTCTTTACCAAAACTTCCGAAGAAGCCTCCCCAACAGCTGCTGTTCTCCTGTCCGTAAAGTCACTCTCATTTAAAGCACTGGGGGGAAGGGGAAGCCCGTAGTTCATTTGATATTCAGTTTTTCCCCCTGCAGCTTTGATTAACAGTTTCCTACTGAAGACATTTTCTGCTTTATTGCTCAACATTATAACAATGCTGCATTGTTTAGTTTCCGAAAGACATTTCAATGTAACTACTTCTGTTGAAAACTTCTTGCAGACTACCAAGCCAACAAAAGGTTCACCATTTATTTCAATAAGCACAAGCTGACAAATTCATATTAAGAAACATTTTGCTTATGTGCCAGTAAGTAGTGCGATTATGGGGGATCTATCACCCATCTTTTATTGCTGTTGCAATGAAACATTGGGTTTCACTAAATGCTGTGATGTCATCAGCATCCATGAAAATGGAGCATAACAAATGTGTGAATGGGAGACCTCTCCAATCTGGAAGTTAATTTGCATGACATTATGACCTTGTTTGCATTGCAGAATATTAAAATATTCTTTTTAGAAAACACTGATGTTTTGAATACCCAGGAAATGCAACGCTGGGATCTTAATAGGTGATCAGTTGTATTTCAGCTTCCCCACATTTTTCCAGATGGGTGTAATATAAAAGAAAAGAAATTCTTATTATGGGAGAAAGGGGTTTTTTTCTTTCAATATCCAGGAGAACAATGTTAACAAGTATTAAGAGAACAGTATTAAGCTACTGTCAGTTCTCCCTGCTAATATTGCACTACATTTTAGAGTAATACACAAGCTATATAATTTTCTAAGAATTTACATCATTCAGGATAAAATTATTACCTGTATTTTCAGCTTTATAGAAAGCTGAGTTGTTATTATATTCATTAATGAATGCATATAAAAAGGCAGGAATACACTTGTTTTCATCCAACAGCACAAAATCTTCAGCACTTACGACTTTAAATAAGCAATAATAGTTTATTGCCTTGAAGACAACTAAACCAAGAAGATAAACTAGAGCCATGCTCTACTCCTTAGTTACTCCTTGCTTTGGCTTGCAGAGGACAGGAGCAGAGCCCATGCTGTCCTGCTGCCCTCCGCTTCCCACCTGCTGACTTAAGACAATCAGGACCCCAACTGCTCCTCGACAGAGCAGTGAAGGGGAGGCCTGTGGCCAAGAAAAGGCTGAGCTGCTTCCAGCTCCTATTGATGGCAGCAGCTGACACCATCGACAAGGGGACAGGTTCAGCATGCACCCCACCCTGCACAGGGTGCTGACGAACCTGACTGCAACAGGAAAGCAGAGACAGACGCACACTCACATTTGGCATTGGGTGAGTGATATTTTGATGGACAAAGGTCTTTTTTACTAATGAATTTACTAATACATCTCCAGAAGTATTTTGAGAAAGTATTATAAATCCTTCAGCCCTATACATCATGTTACTGCATGTGGATATATAACACTTGTAGCTGCGTTTGGGAGTTCATCATGAGTTTCAGGATGCAGAGCTTTTCCCCTAAACACCCAGCTTCCAGACTGGCTGTTTGCAAAGCATTCACTCACAACACACCAAAGGAAAAAAAACAACCAACCAGTTTTGTGCCTCGGTTAAGAGCTCCAAACTCTCCTCCAAAAAGCAACATAAATATCCTTAAGGCAGGAAAAAGATTATCTAACAGCAGTCCACAGCTAAAGGCTCCTATTTTCACACAGAGCTGCCTACTCCTTCAAAAAGCATCTAAGAACAACTCTTGTATGCTGGAAAATGGTCCTTGTTAAATCACAGGCTGATCTTTTCAAGAACTGAGAGATGCAGAATCTTCCAACAGCTGGTCATAATGTTCTTTTCCTACTTACTCTCTTCTCTGTATTCTCTCCGGTACGTTACCATGCTGCTCTTAATGAAAATATTCCTAGAAGTACATCTGTGAGAGCAGAGACGAGTGTACCCCCAAATCAGCTGGGTCATTCACAGCCATTGAGTCAGAAGGGAATGCAAAGTCCCTGGCATGTCCATGAGTGTGCTTAGCCCAGTTCCAGGAGCAGGCTTAGCCCTCCCCCTTTTAAGAGGGATTCACACATCGGACATGCAGCACATTGAGGGAATCTTCAGTCTCTTGTGTCCTTCTTAGTTATGTATCCAACTTATACCCCCATGAGATTCTCCAGCTATGAAGTTATTTCATCTGTAAACCAAATATTAGCTGTCTTCAGGGAAGGGGGTGGGCATTTCATTCAGAAACGACAGAAACTGCAGGAGAAACTTAAAGCTCCTCTCAGAAAGTAGTGTGTGTCTGATGGGATGGGAGGATGAGGGCCCTAGCTGTAGTCATGCTGGTGACAGACCTGTAGGGGAGTGCAGAGGTGCACGCACCAGTCTCTCTGCTTTCTATTGTAGTTATTTTCCCTTTTCATTCTTGCTATGTTGATCTGCCCAGTGCCTCCTGCCTTTGCTGCTTTCTAGACTGTTTAGACCTAGTCTAAACCGCTAAGTGTCATACCTATTTGACTGTGATACCTCCCCTCCCCTGAGAAAAAACAGAGCCTGAAGTTCATTTCCCTGAGCCTTACCTTTGAGAGGCCATCATGAGCTAATTAGCTACAAAACATTTTAAAAAGTTATTTCATTTTTATAAGACATTACCAAGGCCACAGAATCATGAGTTACATGTAGGACATCAAGCTTTCATTGAAAGGGAAAAAAAATTCCTTTTTATATCTTTATGGGCACAGAGATGAGTTGTGAAATTTTTGCAGAAGTTTTCTGCACTGGCTGACAACTTGTGCCAGCAGGTACGAGTTTATGTAAAAAGTGTGATAAATCCAAAATACACCACTTCAGCACATACAGACACTACCTTTGAGGACTGCTGGGTGCATAACAGGAGGAAGCAAATGCTGGAGAGTCCTGGCTGTTTCTGAACAGAACAGGAGGTGTGGTTCACAGCATGTCTAAAAGGGCTGGTCTTCCCCCGTCACCTCAGGAGAACTTTAGCCTTCATCTCCTTTGTGTGGCCAGCTTCCTTACAAGCACAAGAGACTGGAAGGTTGGCCAGGAAGGATTCACAGTCAGTTTCTGACATGATCTGGGGACACCTATGTGCGGTTAAGCAGTGTGGTTGTGCCCTCCAGTTAGGCATAGTTCACTCGACCCATCCAAGCAGATGTCATTCAACTGCTGCAATGCGTAAAGTGGCACTGAAAAGGAGACTAGTAACACGTGCATTGCTGCTGACATTTGCAGCAACATCAGAAGGATCAAAGTTATTTTCTGTTATTTGATTTCAACCTGAAAAGCAAAAACTAGAGAAAGTTTAGCCAAATGACAATATAAAGAGGAGCTAGAAAATTTGCAGATAAACTATTGAAAGTTCACCAAGTAAATTTCCAAGATTGTGATTCTTCATAAAGTCTGAGGTCTTGCAGACTTTTGACCCAGCTACTCTCAGAAAAATAGACTCTGACTGAATCCATTTTGAAATGATAGCTTGAGCAGAGCGCAATGCTGTACCCTTTCATCAGCGCCCTGAAAACGGAGTCAGGGCTGATGCCTCCTTCAGCTCTGTTGAAAGCATTATACCCATTCCCACGAACACAGGACAAATGAGATGGCCTGTAAGGGCAGACATGCCCTGAGGCAGTTTGCATTCGGTTAGCAGGTGTGGCTAGCATGCCTGTTTTAGTAATGCTCCAGGAAGAGCTAGGGAACTTTATTAATAAAATGGCTTTTTTTTAATTAAAAAATATAATACTGAAACCACGCCTTCCAAAGAACTACAAAACCAATTAGAAATTGTTCATCCACGTGAGTCTAAGTACTGGTAAAACACTGAGGTCAGTCACACATACATACACGTGTAGATTTAGCTTTAAGCAAAAATTTCATGCATTTAGAAGGAGAGATTACTATATTCTCTTAGGAAGAAACACCTATCAGTCATTTCTTTCTATTTCACCCGTTTTCTGCAAACAGCATCATTATGCCTGCTATCAACGAAAGGAACATGTCTTTCCTTTAGCAGCAGATGAAGGAATCTACTTATCAGGAGTTTTTGTTTTAGAGAATGAAATAGAACATCCTTATTTTTACTGTGCAGTTATTTAGTTCTTTCTCCTGGGCAACCCAGTCAATTTACCCAGCCCAGTCTACAGGCTAATCCTCGACCTTGTCTATCATAGGATTGTCACACCAAAGGGCCGGACACTTAAGAGGGTCTTTGCTGAAACAGATAATTTCACATTTTCTTGGTTTGCCCTCATTCAGTAGTGTGGTTGGGAGGTTACACCACTCCAGTCTTTTCTTGGAGTCAACACATGGTTTTATCAATGCACTGCATGCTACGTCCATTTATGTATTTTTTCTTTTTCCTAATGGAAATTGTTCCTGTATTTTCCTAACCTTCCGTTATTTTATTCCAGACGTTATGGAGGTGCACTTTCCCAAAAACATTCCACAGAGGAAATCTTTAGGGAGATACACTACTGCTTCAAGGACTTGAACAGGGACTGAACAAAATTCAGCTAGGAATGGTGTGCAGGGAACAAACTGAGGTTCTCCATTGCGCCTCAGGATCACTTAACGAGGGAAGCTTCATGAATTTTGGGTAGTTTGTTTTGATTCAGAGGCCTTTGTGAAGATATCCATTTCACCACTTTGAAGAGTGCTTGAGCCCAAGGGAGGCAGAAGCTTCCTCTGAGCATCAGTTATGTTGAGCATGTGCATCTGATTTCAGACATGAACTGCACTCATGGTCAGATAACACATCTGAAACATAGATGCTCTGTTGCCTTGATGTGGTCATTCCTCCTCCCCCCAAGCTTATATATAGCAAGAATATTGTGTGTTCTGAATCATTATTTTTTCTCTGAAACATCTAAAAATGCCATTGCTGGAGGAAGCCAGCCATTTGAACTATGTATATTTAGTCTTCTCCAGCTGCTGGAAATGCTGATAGGATTTGAATTTATCAGAATTTTGGTTTAGGCTGCAGGTTTTTTCTTAGCAACAGTTGCTATGCAAATTATTCAGAGAGTTTCTGCTGCAATTAATGTTGCATAGCGATTTGGAATACCAGATTCTTTAAAAAAAAATCTTTGCTGTAAAACACCTCAAGTTCTTAACCTTTTAATGTGTTAAAAATTGACAACTATATCACGACAGAATCACTTTCCCTTCCCTGCTCTTCAGCAGTGAAATCTTAATATTTTCTTAATAAAACACAGAAAAACTAGGTTTTCTAACAAAAAAAAATCTTTGCTGTAAAATACCTCAATTCTTAACCTTTTAATGTGTTAAAAATTGACAACTATATCACGACAGAATCACTTTCCCTTCCCTGCTCTTCAGCAGTGAAATCTTAATATTTTCTTAATAAAACACAGAAAAACTAGGTTTTCTAACATTCCCAGTATCGCAGAGGAAAGCAACTGAGCAGAGATGAAATTGTCCTTTTCTGTACTTACTACCTCAGAGGGCTCACTCCTCTTTGAAGAGGAAAACTCTGTTCCTGTCTAGTGACACTGCCAGAATCTTGAGGGGAAAATAGTGAAAAAGCAGACTCCCAACTAGCACTAAGTCTGTTTATGACCTTGGGAAGTTTGTGCTAGTTTTGTCTGTTTGGGTCAATAAGTCAAGCCATGACTAGATTAAAACAACTGGCTTAGAATTGCACTGTGGAACGAGGAGTAAAATAATCCTGAACTCCCAAATTTCCAACGCTCAGTGCAAGTCTGTGATAATGAAATATATTGTACTGATCGTCTTTCCCAGGTCACCTCTTGATGGTGTTGAATTGCCATCATCTGCTACTACGGGTTTATGCAAAGGCATCTTATGTAACCTATCTTGTTCTGCCAAGAGTGGCAGTTGGGAACTACCTAATGCCATCACTGCCATTTAGAAGTAGACGTTAGACATGGAGTGAGTTCTGGTTGTATTTCAGTCTACTTTAAGCAAGGTTTCAATGTTTGAGGTTCTCCTAGAACCAAAGCTATACTGTGTACTCAGGACTTTTTTGCTTCCAAAAATCCCATGAAGTTAATAAAAGTACATAAAGATTATTTACTCGAGATTTGGGTGTTCAGTCTGGAGCAAGAAAATACTCCACTAACAGTTTGAGATCATACCCACAAGCACGTTTCTAGAACTGCAAGTATGAAGAACCTTCCAGTAACCCTTGAAAAGGATGATTTGAAGTCAGACTTTCAGCATCCTGAGAATGTTATTATGACAAACACAAGTGAGTTTATCCATTTGCTCATTTTACCTAAATGGGTCAGGGGAGGAAATAATCACCAGTGACCAACTGATAACTCCTGAACACACGAGCAGATGTGATAACTGTGGGTCTATGGTTACATTTTGCATATTGCTGCAGCACTGATAAGTTCAGGGAAAACTGTAGTTTTCAGCTGGACTCAATGGCAAGTCCAAGTCACATCCAGAGGAACGACTAAAATGACTGAGGTGAGGAAAAACTCACTGTTAGGTGAAGAAAAAAACCTAACCCTGTCAAAACTAACTATGGGGTAAAAAGTCACAAGTCTACAGAGAGCTTCAAAAACTGAAAAGAAGCTGCACTATTTGGAAAATTTCCCTGCAAGTTATAGTTCTACACTTCTGCTGGGTGTGTTGTATTGTATAACAACTGTGGAGTCTGAGCTCAATCTCTACATGTCCTTCCGTAATCAGCAATATTGCAAATGTCATACTGATTAGTCAGATTCTTATTGTCAGAGAATTGTGCGTTTCTGTTTTGTGTAAACAATCAACGAACAGGAAGTCCTCTTTCAAGGACATGAGAGGCAAATACGTAATATCTTCCATTAAAGCAGTGGAAAATATAACATTTGGGACCTTCCAGACTCTCCAGCTAAAAATGGTGTATCAGCAAAAACGACATTTGTTGTTGTGAAGAGGATAGTCTCGATTTCAATTATTATGTTAAGTAGTGTACAAAGGAAACAAATTCACATTTCAGATACTCCCGTCCCCAACTCCTGTAAGTCACTGTGGCTAGGCAAGCGTACTGCGCACTGACTTCACCTTCTCTGTCAACTATGGAAGGCTGCATTTTCCAAGCCATGACAATGAGCACTCTACAAGCCTTTTGTTCAAGTAGCTTGAGGGGAGGGGAGGAGGGTAACATGCATTGCAGTAACTTTGTGAACCATTAGCAATGAATTTACTCACTGAACTGAACTAAGAAGAGATAAAGTGCTAATAAAAGCTTGCCTTGGGCAACAACTTTTTTTTTAAGAAATTCTATTTCTATCTTCATCTCAGAGGAAGATTTTTGTACTGCTCAGGCTTTCCTCACAAGAACAGTTGTTCCTATGGCAGAAGAGGTGCAGCACCGCACTTGGGATGAACACTCTTCCTTGGCATGTCTGCTCTTTAACACAAGGGGGATGAGCCTTGCACAAGACATATTGTATCCAGCTCTGTCTTAATAAAAGCTTGCCTTGGGCAACAACTTTTTGTTTAAGAAATTCTATTTCTATCTTCATCATCTCAGAGGAAGATTTTTGTACTGCTCAGGCTTTCCTCACAAGAACAGTTGTTCCTATGGCAGAAGAGGTGCAGCACCGCACTTGGGATGAACACTCTTCCTTGGCATGTCTGCTCTTTAACACAAGGGGGATGAGCCTTGCACAAGACATATTGTATCCAGCTCTGTCTCAACAGGGAGCTTAGACCCCTCTCAAAGACACTGGGGAGAAGCAGATTTGCTCTAGGTAAAGCTAAGCTCATTCTGGGGCAGTTGCCAACCAAAACCACAGTCTAGAAAATAGCTGGTGAGGGAATATAGCTGACCAGCTCAGATGTAGGAACCTGTTTGGTAAAGAAAAATTCCCAATCCTTCAGTCTGCAGTCTTAGTCTCGTACGTATCTGGAGCCACAGCCAATGCAGGAAGTTCAGACAGATCCAGGCTATTTTTTATAACTACTTTTGAATACTGAGGATTACTAGACAGCTTCCTTCATTCTTACCTCTGCTTATTCCAATATCAGTGAAAAAGGCTTCCTTCTCTTCCATTCTAGCTTTAGCCATTAAAATACTCCTGATATTTTTTCTGCCAGGAATAAGCACAGTCCTCTGAAGCCGTTTTGTGCCTTTTAGGTATGGCATACTTCAGAGTCAGTCATGAAATAGGGCCTCTCACTAATGGGTCCATCAGGTGGGTCACCAAGAAAAAAGAGAAGAGGAGGAATATCCTGCTGTATTGAGTGCTATGACCAAACAGTCCCCTTCCACTTTAAGAATTAATAGTGTTCTCTGAGTGGAGAAAATGACTCCCTGTTCCTTTCAGAAGAGTACCTGTTCCTCACCTGGCCAATACAGTGCTCATCTAGGGCAGTTCGAAAAAACTGAATTACTTAGGCCAGTAGTACTGGCTTCAGGTATTTTATATTGCATATTGTACACATGGATACCCAATTTTATCTTCTGTATCATTCCTAGAAACACAGTATAAAAGTAATGAAAACCTTAGAAGTCTATGCGTAAGGTTAAGACAGTCCACTGCAAGAGTGAGGAAAGATAAGCCTATCTTCACATAAAAGGTCTGGCATGATAAGCTATATTTAAATATTTGTTCATTTTTCATTTCTCTGAGCAATTAAAGTGAACTATTATCGAGAGTTAGTTAAAAGACTATATAGATCATTATGGTGACATGGCAAATTTAGTATTCTTTTTATTACTTTGCCGTTAGACTATAGGTTACTGAGATTCATTGAGAGATTCGAAAGCTAAAGTTGATTTTCTGCTATGAAAGACCCTTATTGCTTCCTCCTCCCAATCCATGGCTTAGGTATGTCTTGCACTTTTTCTTTTTACATAGCCTCAGCAGCCCTGGACTAAGAAAACTAATTGCTTTGCTGTTTTTGAAATTGCTGTGAGCATTCCACTGTAGAGAAGCTGCTTTTCTCTAAAGCAAACATACGAGTTTGAGATAGAAAGGCTTCAATTGACATCAGAGGGCTTTAGAATTGCTTCTCACTGTTTACATACTTTTTAACAAGGCCGAATTCCCTTTGTAGAAATCATTAGTGCAAAATTCTCGAGCAGACTACTCACGTCAGGCATTTCGGCTGCTGCTTATTCTGAAATGATTTAACATTCAAAGAAAATGAAGGTCTGCTGCAGAAAAAGGACAACTTCTTGCTGTGCCACTGCATGTAATAAATACAGAGCAGACAGTGTAACAGAATTATAGCAAGAGGGATTTGAACCACAGTCATTTTTCTAACATGTTTAGTACTGACCACTGCTGCTTGTTATGCAGATATAACTAACAGAGTTGTGGTTATTTTTAATGTATTATTTCCTGGCTTCTTCATAGAAGTCAGACCAATTTATACGATCTTGGACTCACAGCACAATAAAAAGCCAAAATTCTATGTCCAGTTAAGGAAGTTAATACATTTCCCAGTTAAAAGCTGTTCTTTTCTATGAATGTGTCTCGTGAGAATCCTTTCCTTATGATTCCCAAATCTATACGGTAGGCTTGGGACGGTGCACTGTGAGAACTTACTCCACAGCTTATTCAAGGCAACGCTGACTGATATGGTCCTGATAGCTGTTATAAACCAAAGGACAACTAAATCTTTCACCAAATCTCTTAACAGTGATCCTTGCTGGCAATGAGAGGGCCAGCCACTCCACCCTGAAAATCATAGTGGACTAAACCAACAATCCTCACGCTCCTGCAGAAGTTCACAAACTCAAGGTGCAGGGTAATGGAGAGGGATTGCTCCTAAAGGCAGTCTCCTAGCTATTCCCTTTCCACAAGCACACTTCCTTGGCAGCCATCAGCTACTGAATTAACAGACCTGAAGACATCTCCCCTCATACCAGGAATAAAACATACTTTACGTGAAAATTTAAAAAGAACTAGAAATAAAACCATGTAGGTCTTCTGCCATATGGGCTCTATTGGGTTCCTATGAAAAACTCTCAAAGACTGGTCAAGCACCAGCCTGATCTGTGCACAAGCCCACAGATCAGTGCACTTAATATTTTCAGTATTTGTCAATCCTACTGCTTAAGCTGCGAGCCAGATTTAGGGCATAAACAGCAGATACACAGTTTATATCTATAGACAATATACAAAGCAAAAAGGGAGCTGAGCGAGTCTATTTTCATCAGCATTTCCCTGGCACTAGCTTTAGTTACCTGGCGACAGCTCACACGGCCATACATAGCCCATTGTGGTGCTGACTATAGCTATGAAAAAAAAATCAGTACTGTCATTTTTGGCTGGGAACAAGGGTATGGCTTGCTGGGCAGGACAATGTTATCAAATAGAAAAATAAGAGACCTTCAAACAACTTAGGGTGTAGGGACAAAATGTCTTCCTTTTATTTATCTTCAGTTTCTTTAAACACCAGGAAAACTGAAAAAAGGAATCTGACTCTGCCTGGAAATTGTCAGTCTTCAATAAACATGCATGTGAGACTGCGGAAAAAAAATCCTCTGAACTGTGTCTTGAACATCTTTAAATACAACAGTTCCTGTTATTTCTCTGCTCTTCAAACTGCTTTGTCAAAAGAGGCTGTCCTACACTTGATAAATTCCACTTTAATCAGCAGGTGTCTCTCTGACTAAGAAGAATAAAAAATTGGTTAATCAGTCAAAAATGTATATCATCAAATAAAGAAAAACTCACAAACTCCAGGAGACAGTGCCTGGAGGTGATTACTAATTAACATTCTGTTTTCAAAAGGAAGTTTTATACTTAGAGGTGACTAATTTTCCAATTCAAAATTTCATCTTCCTTATTTTCTTTAATATCCTTTCATAGCAAACAAATGCGCTTCCCAAAAACTCCTAATTCTCAGATACAACTCAAAAGCATGTTATTAATAACACGCTTTTCCCAAAGGTTAATGGGGAGATTGTTGTTTCCCTTGCTTCGTGCATTTCAGGGGAGATTAAGCTGTTACTGTACAGGATGAATACTGTTCAGAAACGGATGAAATTAATTATAAACAGTACAAGCATATTCTTCCTTGTCAAAACGGCTTCTATCTTAAAACAATACCCATAGCAAACATTTGCCATGCCAATAGTTTCCTCTATTCAGTCTCAATTCTCAAATATTTCTGCATGGAATGACAGGAGATCAAAGGTTTTGCTTCCATTCTAACACAAAATTAAAAAAAAGAATACATGAGGTAGGAAATATTTGATATGTAGCAAAGGAATTAGAGATGCAGTATTTTCCCTCCCCGCAGAACAGATTAACAGCACTGCTGTAAACTATCCCCATCTTAAAACAAGAACCCAGTTTAAATTTTCTAGAGGACCATGGGCAGTGGAAATTACTTGTAGTTTTACTATTCAGAATTCTCTAACACTTCAAACTCTATGACTGAATAAAAAAGCACAGCATAACCTTCAGCAGCAAACCTCTTTCAGAAAGAACTCATGTGCCTAGACTGCCAAGTGAATTTAAATACCTTTCTAACAGCGAGAGAAACAGAAATTCCCTGTACTGGTGTGAGCAGGCATTAGCTACTTGAGAATCCTCTAGTCCAGCTCTTACAGACACTGCACATGAACCGCCTCTGCCAGAGGGCTCTCACAGGGACTCTTACAAGCCCTTTGTTAAAATACCACCAAACTGAAGGTAGGACTGATTTCCCTCCCTCTGATGGAGTGCACCCCTTTCTGGATACTGCTTAATCATCCCTGCTAGAGATAACTTTTCCCTGAGGCTTGTGGAAAGACTTCTGAAAAGAAAATCTTTTGCTTTCAGAATGTATCAGGCTGCCCCAAAATGGCAAGTATTTCCAAAGGAGGATAACCTCCCTACAAGGGGTTTACTCCTTCACTTTACCCAGCTCCACCAGCTGAACACTGCACAGCATATTAACATGCACAGCATCCCTGTACAAAAAAGCATAAACATTTCCAGCAAGGGCACCCTGTGCAAGCTTCTCTGCAAAGTGGCTTTGCCTTCTCCTTAAGATATGCTTAAAATAAAGCAGTTCTCAGCAAAACCGATTCCCTGTTATTCCTTTCCCTGTGGAATGTATTCAGAGCCAGGACATTTTTAGACCCTCTCCATTAACCCCCTGAGTTTGCATCCAGCCCCTCCATCTTTTAGGGAGCAAAGATCTTGTTACAGAGGAAGGTGACTGCCCTATGCCTGCACTTTGCTGATGCGCTCTCGGTGCATCGCTGCAGAACCCGCTCCCTCCACTTCAAACGCGCTCTCTACCCTGTGGGCAAAGGTAAATCCTGGGAAGAGATACATGCCATTATTTCAAAGTCAGTACAGAAAACATGAGTGATCTGATGGTTATATGACATTGGATTAGGTTTCAGAATTCCTGTGGGATGTTACATTTTAATTGGAAGAAAGTCGGAGGAAGCCTATTGGCTCCATTTAGTTTTTACCTGCTAATTAGCAATGTTAAATTACCAAAATAATTTGTAAAATCCTTTCAGATTTTGATATGAGCGGTAGTTTCTGGAAGGGTAAAAAAACCCCCAGATCTCAATTTACATATTTAAGGTTATTGTTGTGGCTCCCCTCTCTGCCACTGAGAAGAGACTTCCTTCACAACTAGTCCCAAAGGCTCTGCCGCCAAGGCTTTCCTTGAGGTTAAAAAACAAACCACTCTGACTTGTGAATATTAAACGATATAAATTTCTAATAATTACTCGGTATTCATGGCTAAGGATCAGTTAACCATGTCAGTTTGCTTTGAATTAATCAAAGATATAAAATGAGGCCACGTACGCATATATATTACTAAATACACATACACGTGTGCACAGCCTGAAGTCCACACCTGCTCCAAAGATCAGATACTGACCACGACTCTTCTGAATATAATTTTTCTACACACTATGGTGCCACAGAATCTACAGTTTAATTTTATGACACAATTGGATTTGAGCCACTAAAATTTCAACCCGGAGATAACCATTCCTCACTTTGTCATAAAGTATGGATTATATACTGCTAGATCTTAAATACAGTTTGGAATATTTAAAACCCTTTACACAATTCTTATTAATTCTGTATTTGCCATTTATCTTCACATTGCACAGAGGATCTAACCAATTAAAATTATATATTACATAAACAGAAGACAATCGGAGTGAGAATATCCAGGTTGATGCCTCAGTCTAGTAAAATACTTGTGTCAGCTCCAACTTCACTGGAACTATTTATGCTTCAAATGTTTCCTCCTTCGGGCTGAAGCAGAATATGGCCACACTGATAAGTAGTTTGGAAAGACTTCACTTTCACGGCCAATTCTGGCCCCAGCTCAGCCTTCAGGTGAGCAATGGGCTTCAAAAGCCCCAGAGGGTATGTCCTCTCCAAGCTGACTGCACAGAGATGAAATCAACTCGGCCACCAAAACCCCCAGGAGCAGGGTGAGGTGTCCCCCCCCGCAGGGCCTTGCCTAGCTGTCCCAGCCAGCCCAGCTGAAGGTACAGGAGGAGCAGAGAGAAGACATCGAGACACTGCAGGAGTCTCCCTCGTCACCGCTCAGAGATGCCTACGCTTGATGATGCTGAGCACAGAACAGGAACAAGACTAGCAGAGGAAAGAATAGCAGCTTAATGAAAACTACCGTTTAAAACAAGATATCAGTTGGTATTTTAAAACGTTATGAACATAGACAATACAATATCTGGCACAGCCCTCCGACCTGCAAATCTATAGTCAGCTCAGTCAGTGAACAGGAGAAGAAGCTAAAATGAAAGTGATGGTGTATATTTTAAAAGAACTAATAAATCATTCATCAGCCTTTAATTATCATACTCTATAATCACAGAATCAAGCAATAAGCATTTTATAACCAAACTGAACCCTTCTACCTGGCCATTGACTAAAATTGGGAAGCACTTAAAGACTTGTGTGTTAATTACAGACAGCCCCATTTCAATCTATTTATTACGTCATTTGCATCTCATCCTGAAAAATACATATGCATCTCAGCATCTTTAATATTGTGATTGGACCAATGACACTGATACCTACAAGACTGTTTCTTTTATTTTGAACAATATTACTCTGGTACCAGAAAAGATCCATTCTGAAAATACTCAAACTACTCTATGTTCATCAGTACTCAACTGTAAGTAAAACAATCAAGAAAAAAAGAATATTTTCTTCATTGACTGTTCTTCATTGTGATTAACACACTTTTAATGTGCATTGTTTCTGCAACCCATGAACTCTTACCTGGGACTCCAGTCTATTACACCATCAGGCCTGGAGTAAACAGTCTGCTAAGAAACCTGCATGTCCTTGTAAGAGAGAGCTAGAAACCACTTTGATGTCAGAATCTTCTTTCAATTTTTAATGTGAGTTGAGTAGTTAACATAAAATTTAATGACATTTCACTACTTCTGAAAAAAGGTTAAAGTAATTCAGAGACAACGGGGAGTTGTTTTAAACTAAATGCCAAGTTTTGTTAAAACCTCTCAAAAGCAAACCCTAACTTGATCAATTTTTTTTC
>NW_010392485.1:8137-13410 GCF_000710305.1 Buceros rhinoceros silvestris | reverse complement strand
GTGCCCTACAAAGATAATGCATTAGAAAATGTGTGAGTTTGACTATTTTGTTTTCCCCTTATTAGCATTATGGTCTTGTGCTGTAAAGAAATGTTTATGTAAAAATGTAAAAATGTAAAAAATGTTTATGTTTATGTAAAAGAACATTCAATTATAAATTTAAAAAAAAGACCAGGGCTTATACTCTGTTTAAGGATATGTTCAAGATGGCCTTTTTATTATGTTAATGTAGCTTTAACAATAATGGAGAACCCCTGAGACGTTTAAAGTTTTACTCAAAAATACACTCAATTTTTATTTGAGTTTGCCATGTCTAACATGACATAGTTTAAATACAGGAACAGTCTTCAGCGTCTGTTTAAAGCATAAGCAACTGCTGATATTCAGTTCACACAATGATACCCAGACCCGCTACAATTTCTGCATTACGTTTAGCCGGTGTTTTCAAGTGCCCTTCATTAGAAGGTCTAACACGACTGGAAAATGGGAGTTCATTGTTAATCAGACGTCCCTTCGCATAGGATATTTTCTCTAGCACCTTTATCAATATCTGCTCCCCAAAATGAATCCAATTATGTTACCGCGCTCTCACATATCACATCTTAGCTGACTTCATATTTTAAGCAGGTTAAAAATAAACCAACCAAATCTACCTTTGATATCAGCAACCATTTTCCTCAGTTGTGTTGGTGACAATTGGTTGGATAGATTTCAAGACCTAGAGAGCCATGACACTGTATTATAAGTTTTGTCAGTGACATCTCTGAAATAAAGTTGATAAGCCCCTGCATAGTGCTAAAGGCATCTACTGCCAGAAAACTTAGGAGATTTGAACCTTAGGTTTAGGCATCATATTTTGTTATATACTCGGGTTTTACCACATGCCCAGAAAAACCAGGCTCCCTGTGAATGTGTCTAAGCACGTCAGCTAAACAGAACACTATAGAGAACACAATTTTTCACAAAAGCCTTGTATAAACTGCATTGCTCACAGAAAATAAAACTCTGAAGCAATTTGCCAATCCATACAAGTTTGGTGCAACGACATACAAACCACAGGTATTGACAGCCAATACTATCACACTGTACATGAAAGGCTTTTTTCCTTGAACTTGGGAGAAATATAGCAGTCACATGAAAAATCACGGCAAGAAAATCTAAAGTATAAAAAGTTTGGTTGGCCTCTAGACGCAAATGTGCAAGGCAAAGGAATAAAAATGAATTTTCACATTTTCTATCAGTTCCTGTGCTTTAATCCTGCCTACTGACTTGAACTGGATCTCACAAGAGAGGATGTGAATGTCGGCAGGTGTCCTGGTACTGATGGGAAGAATAAAAAGGACTTTTTTTAAAAAAAAAATTCTTGTTTGAAAAAGAATACACATAGATTATGAAGAATCTGCTTTATGAAGTTATGTATTTATTTACTTTTTTTACTGTGGTTTATTTGGTGAGAAGCTGTGTTAGTGAAGTGTAGATGGAGCATAACAACTCTGTTGGAAAAGAGTAAGGGTTGATTTAATGCTCTTGTCTTGTTTAGGGCTAGGAGGTACAATTTGAAATTCAAGATATTGAAGGTATTTTGAGTGCATGTGTTTTTATAGCTGTCTTAATAGTGTTACCCAAAAAAATTTGTTTTGAAGCAGCATTGCAGGTTTTATAAGATCTACACATTTTTCCTGGGAAGGTTAGTTATCTGTCTACTCATACCCTGTGCTAGTCTTCAGAAGATTCTTGACAGAGACTTTGAAGTGGGACCAAGACAAGTGCCAATATCCCAAGCAAGTCTACATGTTAATTCCTCTGATGCAGCCCCCTCGGCACAGGTCATGCTGGGACCAAGTCCTGCGGGTGCTGCCTGTTGGTGAGGCAAGAAAAACTAAAACAAAACATCCTATCAGAGACAGTAGGGAATAAAGCCCCCTTCATTCCCCTGCTGGGAGTAGGGACTTGTATGCTACACTAAAGCCTCATAGAATTATCAAGGAATAGAAAATACTTGTGGATACTAGAAGGTCAGAGATACAAAGGGTAACAACTCACCCTTCAGAATCTTAAAGCCACTGAAAACTGTAATCTTTAAGTTTCTCCCTTCTAGGCAGCAAATCCGGGTTCAGACAACCTGAAGGAATTTTGCCTATTGTGCGTCCCCTGTCACTCCACTGGACAAACTCTCGTATGTGGTTATAAAAGTGGAAGAATCCAGCATGTTTCTCAGCAAATTTAAAGGGCTTCAGCATAAATTTAATCACACTGAGGGGTTTTGTGGGGGTTTTTTGCTAATTTTTCATGCAGATTAAGTACATTTATCTGAAATACCTGTTTGGTTCTGGATCCTTACTATTGCTTAAGAGCCTCACTCCCTACCATAAAGCACAGCTTCCAAATTACTGCGTAAGAAAACCTCCAAGTTATTTTCACTGTATGAGGGACATAATAGCATCCGATTTTGACACTTAATTCTTACCATATGGTTACCACACCATCATTACTATCAAACAAGAATGTCTTATAGTAAATAAGCGCTTGCTTATTACTCATTACCAGGTCAGCTTTGCCTGCATCTTTGCACTGCTGTGTTACATCCTGTAATGGATAATTCTGTGAGGACAGGACAATTTACAAACACATTTCACACTTCTCCACAGAATCTTAAGATGCTTCTCACTTGAATTTCAATGGCAACTGTTGCTATGTGATAGGTGAACAAGGACTTCCTTGTTACATTGGCTGACTCTTGCCCTCTGAAAGCTTTAGCTTTCCAATTTCTTCCTCCCACAAAAACCTAATGAGGCCCCTACTGTAGTGCTCCATATTGTCAGTCATTCTTCACCTCAGCGGTCCTTTAAATAGGTTTTCTGTCATAGGAATTGCTCTAAAGGTGTTAACTTGGTATACTGAAATAAATGCATTCATTCACCCTAATTATGAAAACCATTTCTTTTCATAACTCTGTAAAATCTATTTGGGTGAATGCTACTCTGAGTTATAACCTAATTTTAGCCCGCAATTTTTTCCAATCAGTATTTTTTCCTGTTCATTGTTGGGAGCAGTATTGTTCACTTTAATATAGTAATTATATTTAGTGTACACACTTCTTCCTAGTTTTGTGTATTTCGAATAACTCAAAATTTACAAAGGAATTAAAAACAGGCTAACAGTGGTGAAACTGTATAACCTGTACTTCTTCACTAAAGATGCCTTAGAACTATGCTTCTAATCTTGAGCTTTTGGCATGTGCTGTTTTAAACTGACTTTGCACTAGTAAATAGATTTATATGTCAAGTATATACATACAATAAATATTCTAGAAAGTATAGTTGAGAAAATTTTGTATATAAACCCCTTTCTGTCATATTACACATGAAAACACCAACTTGAGCTTTGTATCAATCCAAGATTGTTTTTCACTAAACATTTTCCTTGACCAAGTTTCAAATGCGTGCACCTACTGAAGTCCAAGAGTTGAAACATCTAGCTCTATAGAATCTGGCTAAGGTCAAGAAACACTTAATGAAAAGTTTTAAACAACGTCATCAGATAGTAGGCAGTCTTGATGAACTCAGTGCGAACATGCTTAAGAACAGAGAACTAGGTATTTGCCTAGCAAAGAAATCATTAATTATTCACATACATGGTCTTACAGAATGATGCAAATGTTACAGAAAGTTTATTTCCTTAGCTTTCAAAGACGGCTTTGTATTTTATTCTTCATAATGGTCTGTACAGTTCAAACTGCACTTAAATCTCTTGGTTCTGCTGATGAATATACATCCTTATTGTCTGGTATCTACTGACAACTATAGCAACTGGAGGTATCAGTTCTAGCTCCTTCTAGTCATACCACAGGACTTCACATTACCTTCTCCATAATCCTACTTCTACAGAAAGAACTTTGGACCTGCTCCAGTAGAATAAACCGAAAGGTCTGTTCAGAAGAGAAGAAGTAAGGTACAAGATGGGCTACATGACTGTTCATTCCTTGACTTGTTAGAGAGGATGAGCCAACAGTTCCAAGTATTTGACTTTGATGGTTTAAGAAATTATCAAGGCAGTCCAAGTTCCTAAAAGGTACTTTTTACCCCAAAAAATTAAAAGGAGTCTTGCTCAACTGTACTTGCTCAATAAATCTGCATGCCTGATTTCACTTATCCTAATAACATACATAAAAATGCCAGCATACAGCAGGGAAACTGATACTAGGACCCTACTGGAAATCCCATACGGTTAATACACATAGGACAACAAGCAGATCCGACGAGGCAGGCAACACTGACTATTCCACACAGCCGAGGCCTATTCTTGCAGGGGAAAAGGAAAAGACAGAGCTCCACAGGATGCTGCTAGAAGGGAGGCAACATTCTAAACAGGCAAACACACAGCTGGCGTAACCATATACAGATACATGCGGCTCCACCCCCTAAAAGAATTTTGAGGGTCAGGGAGATGGATATTGGCATGCCCAATATTTGTAATATTAGTCCCAAATACACAGCAAAAAATAAAGTGAATTAATACAAAATGAAATATATGATGAATAACTAATTATCATAGGCTGGCTTTTTGTTACCACATATCCTTATCTTCTGGTTTATGGTATCTAGAGCAGAACAGCTGATGCTGTGGCTCAGCAATCAACCTTTATGCATATTGAAAGGGTTACTTCTCATCTGACCCCACGGGCTGAGTACCCATTAGCTACTGAGGCATAACAGATACACACCTGGAGACTGTAATCTGATTGTTTCATTGGTAATGATTTGAATTTCCATGTTCTGAGACTCCTCCCCAACATGAGTCAAGCTGCAGCAGATAGGAATAGCCAGATTTGTTCCAAAAGGCCGCACAACAAAAGACTAGCATAAAAGCATCTTTTGGAGAACAAGTTCCTAAATAAAGCTGACTCAAGGGGACATTTTCTACAGTGGACATTGTTACTGTAAGCACTCATCAGGACAGAAGGAGCAATCAAGAATACATCTGCATTTATGAATCCCTAAGAAGTCTAAGAAATTCTCAGATGTCCCACTGAATTCGGGATTCAGATGGTTCCTGGCATCTTCGCTTGCTAGGATGTAATGGGTTTTTCCCCTGCAGCGCACAGAAAACATCAGCACATGTTTATGAGCCACAAGGCCATGCACAACTGAGACTGTCCCCTCCTTGTTACACTAACCGTGGTAGATCTCTCACAGAATCAAGTCTTCAACTCCACTTTAAGTATATCCTTGACTATTTTTCATCATTTTAGAAGTTCTTGCACTTTAAATATG
>NW_010392485.1:0-8031 GCF_000710305.1 Buceros rhinoceros silvestris | reverse complement strand
TGCTATGCTACCTAGAAAATAAAGATCTCTTTTGACCGACTCTAATTTGTACAGCAGGTATTTTGTGCTAGTGAACTTCTTGCCTTCAGAAAACGTTCTTCTTCCATTGCACTTCTTTATAAGAAGTGAGGGGAGTCCAAGGCTGAGCCCCTTCTAGTTGTTGTCTGCCAAAGATCTGGCATTAGGTTTCAGTAACTACAACTTCAGTGACTAACTAGTCTGCAGGCACATGCTGGTTTGCTGTCCCACTTGTTTAGTTTGTATCACCATCTTCACTCTCTGTCATTTTACCTGCCAGAGGAAATCACTCTGCATAATCAAAGAAAACACCAGCAGTTTTGCAGACATAGGGCCACTGGCACCCCTAAGAGATGAGAAAAGCTCATGACACCACCTCAGAAAGATTTTGCTGTAGGCTACTGATAAGAAACTTGTCACCTACTATTGGTTTATGACCCAGACTTAAGCCATTTCAATGTTTAGGCATCTCAAATTCTTGCTTGAACTATATATGTTAGTGAGCAACATTGCTTTTAGTTTGCAATGAGAAAAGTATTTTCACTCTTAACAAGCGATCTCAGCTACCAACGTGGCTGGGGGTTTTGTTCTGAAAAAAAAGGAGGATATACCACATCATCACACCTGGACACGTGTGATGAAAAAGGGATCATTCTATTGCAACAATCTCTTTAAAAAAAAGTAAACTGAGTCATCTCATCACATTGCTGATTACAAAAGGTGTCTACATGAGAGTTTAGAGATCTAATTAACGAGTTACTGCAGAAGATGGGTTAGATGAACACTGCCTTTAACGACCTACAGGGCACAGTTTTACTTTTCAAGTGGACAGCTGACTCCTTTACTTGCTACCTTACCACAAAATGAGAAAGACAACTTTCTTGTCAGTCCATGAAATATTGCTAATAATATTTATTTGTTCAAACCCTGGGCACTCTCATTCCCTTCAGCAGGGGCAGACCATGGTAACTGAGAAAGTGGGTCCATGACCACACCACTGAGATGATACTCTCAAGAGTGCACAGCTCTTTTCCCCACAGAAGTAAAACAAGTGAAAAAGTAGTTTTCCTCCCAGTCACACCAGTGACTAATATCAACTGCTTTGCTCTTGATTCTCCGCAGTAAAAGAGAGATACGACTCAATACTCCTTTTCATGGAACCACTACTGACTGAAGAGACACTGTTTCTACATCGGCACACTTCGTAATTTTTACAAGTAACAGTTTGAGCTCTAAAACAAAAATAAATGAGTATTGGTACATGGAATCTCAAACACAATAAAAATGCACAACATGCATCAGTGCTACACAAGTTAGGTAAATATTAACATTTTGATGAAAGCAGCAAGTAAAGAATACGGATGCTCGATATGGCTTCATATTAAGGGGACTGCCTGGTCACAATCACCTGAGCAAGTGGGGCTGTTTATGCCGAGCTCTTTGCTGAAGCAGGGTAGCAGGCCTGATCCACAGCTGCTGCAACTACCCAGCTGAAGTCAGCACAGCTGGGCCAGTTCTCACGTGCTGGAGGCCAAGCCTTACACCTACAGAACTGTTTATGCTATTCAACATTAAAACCTATCCATTACATTCTAAAATATCATTTGCACCCTCTTGCATTATCAGAGATCTTCAGAAATGGCATTGTTACAGTCTCCCTTAGAATAAAGCACAGATTTAGATTAAACATCTAAATTCAAACTAATATTTACAGTCATTCGGTGTCCAGAAGACACTGATTTTTAACTGTTTGGTGTTTTGCCCCTACAGCCCAGCAATTATTTCAGGTGCTTTTGAATGAAAACAATGATTTCTTAATGGAATATAACCACATATGCAAACTATTTTATATACAGATTGCACGTTGCAACACTCAGCATTTAAATGTGACAACTGTGAGGTATTGTTCTAGGAATGATATAGATGGAACAGGAAACATAGTTGAATCAGGATGTTACAATGAGCAAGAGAAAATCAAAAGTTCATCCAGCAGCTCTCTAGCCAGCATCAAAATTTCAGTTCTCTCTGACTAACGCTGCGGGCTCTGTGAGGAAATTCAAAACATATATTAAAACAAATTTGGTTTTAATCTATAACAGTAAAAACAAGCAACATAAACGACAGAATAAACCAGGAAGAACCCACCTCAGAAGCCAAACACATAGGGACTAGGAGCCTTAGACCAGAAGAAATCTTGCTTGCAACCTACCCTGCCCTTATATAGCCTCTAAATGCTTACCAACACCTGGACCTTCAATGGTCCCAGCAGTTCTGGGAAAACTACACAGGTTTTGCCTGTCAAATTTTCAGCAGGTATAAACCCAAACATAAGTGATTTGAAAACAGAAAGTGCAGAAGGGTTGTATCTTTTGGATAAGGACCCTGAAAGAGATGAGTGCAAAAGCTAAGCATAAAATCATACCATTACAACATCACTTTGTTTATGATCATCCCGATGTATTCCTCAACTACATGTGCTATGCCTAACCACACCTGGATTTTTAGCACTAAGCATGTCACAGAAAAATTAAATTTGAAAATCTGAGTATCACTTGAATGTTTAATCTGCTGTTGCTGCAGCAGACTTCAAACTCTAGAACAGGACAGTGCATGCTGGAGTGCTTTGATGGTGCAGTGCCAATGAGCAAGTGCATCTCCAGGCAATAACATCAGCAGTCAGGGAGCAGACAGCGTGCCCAGCTGGAAGACAAAATCATCCAAAGAGCCTCCTTGTCACCATCTCTTAGGAAGGCAGTGCAGTAGGAGGCATGGGTGAAGCAACACTGTGTGCTTCTAAACAACAGCGGAAGTCAGCACCTGACAAGCTCACACGTGTGTTGTCTTTGCTTTACAAACTTCTCTGTAGCCTCTACACGGTATTTGCAGGAAAGCTCCAGCTTAGCACTGCACTCACTGAAAGCTACAGGAATTCTGCCAAACTGAACTTCACAGGTTGCAACGGTCTCATTTCAGATAAAGGCACCAAGAGGTATTTGGCTTCCGAAGCAGCAAAGCAGCAAAATTCAGCCTAGTGTGACATATTTAAGAATATTCATGGCCATAGGTGGATTCTTAAGAGTTTGGCTGAATAGGGATAGATCTAAACACGTTTTAAGCACCTCTGTGAATTAGGCTGAGATATTCTGACCCTACATCTTTTAGTTCAATCAAAGGCAAATACTTAAGAGCAAGACAATAGTGAACTGAATTTTTTCCCTACCGATTTTTTTTTAATTCTTCAAACATATTTCATCATTTCTTATCTCTGTAAATATTTATTTTACTTTGCTCACTTTCTTTTCATAATCACTTATTTTCTTTACCCACAAAAAATAAGCAACAAGGGCTTATTAATGCACTAAACATTGTACTGTCAGATAGATTTTTTAAAGCAGAAAAGTATCAACTTTCAGGAACTTTGAATAACTTGGAACTTCTGCTTACTTAGATTTTTATCCTCTCCACTTTTAGGAAAAAATAATCATTATGGATCAATACTGTTGCTTAAGAAAATATGGCATTACAGGTTAGCTCATTGGTCCATAGGAATATAACTCTCATTTAGTATATCAGACCACAAGTCATCATTCAAGTCATAATTCTATGGTCCGAGTCCCAAAGAAGTATTTCCTTCCAAATGCAGAGCAGGAAGGACAGTGAAGCCACATAACTATTTTCTAATTTTATGAAAGGTAACTGAAAGACATCCACTCCAGGATGACAAGAGTACACTCCTCCCCTTCTGCGGGGAGAGATCCCTAGTTGTAGGTGGTGTACGGAACAGGTACTATGAAAGCTCCAGGAGGTTGCAGATTTCTTGTCAAGATTTCACCTCATCAGAAGCGGTGAGTTAGAGCACAGGAGATGAACGCTTACGGTGATGGTATTCCACTGCAGATAAACCCAGCTGTTGCAGCTAAAGCCTTCTGAAAAAGATCTTGTCACTCACCACCACTGGATTTACCAGGCTCTTCTAATCCCCACAAGTTCCCAGCGGTGAACTTTGTTCTTTTAGGTGTTTTTTATTAATTCCACTGTGGTTTTTTTTTTTTTAGAAAACAGATTATTATCCCATTCAACAGATTATTATTCCCTTTCTGACATCAGACAAGAAATCCTATTATTATCTATGAAAGAATCCTCCACTTCTGGCTTTATTGCTTGAATTTTGTGGTCATGTTTGGCAACAGCATGGTAAGGCATAATAAATCGTTGTCTCTGTGGATTAGAAAGTCTGAGAAACTAGCAAGTAATTGTTATTTCTGTTTGAAATATTGTATTTGGAGACTTAAAAATTCAAGAAAAAATAACTCTCTAAGTTTCTGGTCATCAGCTATTTTACATCTTTATTCTATTCTTAATAGATAACAGGTTCAAAGAAGCGCCACTTTCAATCTCCAACATAGACCTAGAAAGAACATCCCTATGTCTTTCACAGGCTCTGTGTCTCAGACTGACTCTAGGAAAATAGTGCAACTTGTTTTAATGAAGATTCTCATTTGTACTTCCCTGAAAGTTCTTCTCTTTCTACTAATATTTTGAAGAGGAAAGAGACAATGAAAAGAACTTTATTTTAAAATGAAAGAAGCATAATAAGATTGAATTTTTTATACATATCATCACTTACCTGTTATAAAAACACTAGGTGACCATAGTATGTCCTGTTTTCTTGACTGTGGTTGTAAAACAAAGGAAGAAAAAAAAAAGTTGAGCAACTGAATTTCATTACCTCTACCAAAGGGTCAATAGCTATTCTTTGATATATTTTTGAAATGCATTAAATTAGAAATCAATTCAAATAATATGTTTAACAAAATATTTCCATTTAATCACATGAGCAGGACTTGTAAATAAAACGGTTCAAAGCTTTGGAGCAGATGGTCTTTCTGTTTTAATTCTTTATCTGATCTGCTGCATGCCAGTAAATCTCCGAGTTTCATTTGCTTTATTCAAATCCCTTGGCTATTCAGGACACAGCATATAAAAGCATTCTGCTGTGTAATTTCAGTTGTTTTATATTTGCTCCTGAACTAAAACAAAACATATGTATATTTTGTACACACAAAGAATATGATAAAAACAAAAAATTCTTCCCTGGTTCCCTGTTTAAATCCTCTGTATACACGGAATGTGTATATATGGAATGTGTATATACGTGTATATACAGAGAGAGGATGCAGGAGCTTAAGGAATAGGCCAGGTTTCAAAAAGTCCTTATGAGAAATTCAAGAGCAAATATAGTTCTACCTACTTTGAAAATCTTTCTCTTTGCCAGTTTTAATCCATCATTTAGTAATTGTATTTTACCAAAATAGGATTCAACTGGTTTAACTTCATTGCTACTAATCACTTGCACTAACATCAAGGTTCAAAGTGTTAGACATAGTAGCTGTGCCAAGTTCTTTTTGTCTGACTGTTCAGATTTAATAACGCTGTTTTAAAGGATTTAGCTCTACGCTACCTTGTAACATGAATGATATAGCCTCTCTTTGAAAACTTTATGGAATCATAAAGCTGGCTTAAAAAAAAACCAAACCAAGACGTCTTCTTGGCATCTTCCTTTTCCAAAAGCGAATGTAAAACCATGCAGTGAGCTGCACGTCACCTAATACTGAGTTACTTGGAGGCATATGTTCAGAAGCATCCTTCTCTTCTCATTTGAACAATTCACTCAAGAATGAAATCATATGACCCTAAGACTCACTGGTCATATACACATTCCTATAGATAGCTTGAGATTTTCAAAAATATCCCAAGATAGGTGACTGAAACCCACAGATTGGCCTGTTACCCTTGGCGGAGTTTGGATAAGGTCAGTGGAATTTGGATGGGAAAGGGAAAAAGCAAGAATTGCGAGACAGTATCTTCCACTTAGCACTTGTTCTTCGAAAGAGCATTTCAGTTGGTAACAACAAATTATGTTTTCTTTTGTAGGTTTTTTTTCCTTACAAAACAGTCATTTTGTTACCACAATCCATCATAAACCAGCCTATTCGTTGATTACATCCAAATATTTTTAGCATTTACTATGGGATGACATGATAGCTGTGATAACAGTCTTTAAAAAGAAAAGGGAAAATCTGGGTTACGAGTGAGCACTGATGGACAGGAATCTCAGCCATGGAGGAAAAATAGTTTTGTCCTATTTTCTGAGTAGATGAGAATTAGAGAGAGAATGAGCAACTTCCAATTTTAGGTCAATGTCTTCACCCAGGGAGAACTCAAAAAACCATCATCCTTTGGCACGTGGCAATTATGTCCATGGAGGTGAAGACCATCTTGTGTGAACCTGGACACTTTACTAAAAGAAAAACTATTGCCATTGTTTATATACTAATCAAAATAAGTCAAGGAAAAAAACTATAGGATGCAAGATGATGCCTCATGGGCTCTGAAACTACTTCAGCTGCCCACTTGCTCAGCCTCCGGTGCACAGAGGTACCTGAACCTCTAGGCACTCATTCATTCCCTTTTCAGACCATCTGCCTGTCATGGACACACACATACAGCAAACATCCTTACAATTTCTTTGTTCATGAGAAATGAGGGGGGAAATGAAATACTGGAGCTACATTAACATTTTTTTTTTTTTGCAAACATATATTATTCCTCTAGAAAAATTACTTTCAGGTCACTGTAGATAATATATTTTGTAATTACAATTATAACTACACTTAATGCCCTAGTGACAGGGCAAGGAATCTCCGTGGGTTTACAGCCACGCTATGTCCATGTACTTTAATAAAAGTCCCTTTTGCTGTTTTGGTAAACTCAGCTGAGGACCTTACTTGTTGCTTAAGCAAAACTCTCTCATGCTTCAGTGCAATAACAAAAACATAGTAAATCATTTAGCTAAACGCAAATGAGGGTGAAATCACCACATATTTATAAAATATGTCTAGCCAGTAAGAGTATGTCTATGTGCTAGTGATTTGAAAAGTCACTACTACTTAGAATTTCCTTGGCAAGTCGGTAGGTTTTTCTGTTCCCTGCTTTTCTGTGGACTGCTAACAACCTTGAATCAAAAATTGATTAACTACTTCTTTGGAAATGTCAGGAAAGGAAGCAAAAAGTCCATTGCACTTCTTTAAAATAACTTGTGGATATTTAACGCTCACCATAATGATGGGGTGAACTTGGTGCACTAGAGGACTTCGGTAAACAAAATTTCTGTTTTCCTTGTACTTAGGGAAATCATTGCAGCATTTAGACTGTTATAAGTCAGGCACTTGTCCAAAATGACTGCCACCTTGGAAGTTATTGCCAGCCTTTGCTGTCAATGTCATTGGTTTGTTGGGCCACACCAAATCCTTCTCATGCTGTTACAAAACCCAAACAGATCATTTATTTTGTAAGCATGTGTAGAATGTGCAATATTTGATTTGAAAATCTGGATAAAGCTTGCAACAGATAGTTTAACTGTAACATAGGATGCCAATTCAAGTTATCTCTGACAATATGTAGGGATTTTGACCTCCCTTGCAGCAGCATCATAGGCAGGAACAGCAACTGGATCAGTGCTGGCTTTGAGAGGGGAAGGGGGAAAGCAGACAGTGTTTGTAGTCCCGTATGTGCATATGACATGAGGATTTTTTCCACCCCACAAGTGACAGATACTGTTGACTGGGAAGTTCGTTTCACCTTGGCACTGAGCAGAGCTAAGGCAGCTGGCCATGCGGTGTTTGTGGCAGTTAGCAATGTCTGATATTCCTGCAGAAGGTGTGGAGCGGATGAAAGGCGCCTTGAGCTAACGCCACGATAACCTGTGGTGGGCAGGTGAGCGGCTGCTTGGCGCTCTCCCGGCACACCCGACTCCTCTCCATACCTGCTGCATCCAACTTTCTCCGTGTTTCTCCGCAGAAGTCTCAGCACCCACCGAGCTCGCCCGGTTTGCTCACACCAGAGGAGAGGCCGGGCGCTGGCTGGGGGATAAGCTGACGTTGACTTCGGCCAGAACTGTGCCCCTCGGTGACCACAGGTGGGCCAGGGCCGGGCCACCACGCATGTCCCGGG
>NW_010392484.1:0-5703 GCF_000710305.1 Buceros rhinoceros silvestris | reverse complement strand
ATTATCTAACGGGGATGGTATCACCTGTCCAAATGTGCCTGAAGGCCCTGGGTAGAAACCTCTGCTTGATAAACACCATCCCTGAGAGCCAGACGGAAGCAGGGAGTTGAATGTGTTGCGAGGAGGGGTAAAAGGAACCTCCACAGTGACTTTCCCACACCAACCACCTTCCCACCCACACCCCAATCCCAGCCTCCGGGCCAGCTCTGTGCTTCTTCAGAGCTGGTCAGGAGTTAAAATCCCACTGTCCCCTCTCCTGCTCCGAATGCCAGTATCCATCTGAGGTGAGTGAAGCTGCATCCTTCCTTCTAGCATGGACCTGCAGCTGCTGCCAGGTTTTTCACGCCCTTACAGAGCCAGGCAATGGCCCTGTTCCCTTCCCCATCCTTACAGATGTGTACATGAGTTTCTTTGACCCTGGGATTTCCTGCTCTGGCCTTATAGTGGCTCTAGTAGCAGAAAATCAAACCAGCTCATGAAACCAAGCATTCCAGTCTCTCAGAAGAGTGTGGATACAACAGCCAGTGCCTTACTTGTTTTGCAGAGTGGTGTGGAAGTGAAGACCCTTTTCTTCTCTGAAGCAGCTGCCAGATGTGCTGACGATGGGGCAGGACAATTTTATCCCCCATCCTGCAGGCACTAGTCCCCAGGTCGCTTTCTAACACTGTGCCTTACAGTGGTTTTGCTTGCAAGCCTGGGACCACACAAGGGTACACGTAGAGAAAGCGCTCGATACCTAGAGAAGGGTCCGGGGGTGGACAGACCACCCCTCTCAATGCTTTCCTTTGCCCCCCTGCTAAAGTCTGAGTTTTGTATTCCTTTCTTCTTTTTCCTGACAGCCATTCCCAAGCCCTGCTAAAGCCGAGTGCAGGGGGAGCCCAGCTGATCTGTCCAAGCTGAGGCACGGTCACTCTTTGTCCGGCTGGTGATATCTAAAGGCTGGTCTCCGAGGTCTCAATTAGGGTTCGGGGCTGATGCGCCTTCACCTCTCCTGGGAAGAGGCTTTGCCTTTTCTGCTCAATTATACACGGTGTCTTCTCCTTGTGCCAGACAGACCAGGAGGGAGGGAGCTTTGGCTCTGCTTTGGTTGTTAACCTCTGAAGCATGATTCCGAGCCAGGCATCACTATAAAGACTTCACAGATTGCTCTTATAAGGTAATAGGCCCTTGATCCGCCGTGATGTGCAGGGTGTGGGGGCCAAATTAATTCATTGGACAGGCCCCTATTTGGTTTGAATGCTATGCTCCTCTCTGAGAGGGTTCTGGGATGCTGCGCAGAGATTTGTACCTGACTTTCCTGGTGCTGGTAGTGACTTCTGTGTCTGCCTGACATGTGTCTGATTTTATTCTTTTTTATTAATAGAGCAAAGAAATGGCAGAACTCACACAGATCACCCTTCACATATTTATATGGGAGACGCTGGTGTTACAAAAGATACTGAAGCTCAAAGTGTGCCGTGAACTTTTGCTGTCTGTCTCTTGTCATTACAGATGAGAGCAAAGAAATGGCAGAACTCACACAGATCACCCTTCACATATTTATATGGGAGACGCTGGTGTTACAAAAGATACTGAGGCTCAAAGTGTGCCATGAACTTTTGCTGTCTGTCTCTTACAGATCCTCCTCCCTGCCTGCAAAAGAAAAAAGCATTGCGGGGTATGTCGATAGAAGTATTGGCTGAGATCGGAGATGCCCTTCCTTTGAAATAATAATCCACCTAACACGGATGAATCTCCTGGAATAATCCTCTCTAATGCACGTTCAGGAAATCAATTCAGTGCTTTATTCTTTAATCCAGAAATCTCCAAGGAGGAGGAGGAGGAGGGAGAGAATGAACCAACACCATCAGAAGAGGATAAAAATTGACACTGCGTGTAAGGAAAAAAGAAAGCAGTGTCTTTACTGGGAGTGGGGACATGTTCTCACCAGCCCAGCAGTAAAGAGTCACCTGCAAACCCCCAAGCCCTGGGCAACGCCAGAACAGGCCATTCCTTACTCCTGCTACAGCTTTTGACGCTGCATCAAACCTGCCAGAAAAGGGAAAGTGCTAAAGCGAACCCCCTCCCGGTTTCCAGTGCTCTGGGACACTCCTGATGGCAGATGCCCTCTTTGAGCTGGCAGCCTTAGTCCCCTCTCAATATACCAGGAATACCCCAAATTGCGCTACCTGGGGGTTACATTCACAAGCCAGATTTCCAGGTGTCTCCTCCGTGTGTGTTTTAACCATGACACACCCCACACAGGCAGCTCTCGGCCAGGCTAACTACCACGGCAAATACAGTGTGTAAATGTGCGTGTGTGCGCATCCCTGGGTCTGCAACACCAGTGAATCTGCTTCAGTTTCCATCCTGAACAGCTTTATCTATATCCTTTAAACCTGTGGGTAATACATCTTAATGATGCTCTTTCAGGCATGGTTTCTATCCTAAACCCTTTAAAATACAGCTGGTTCCGGGCACGTTGATCTTTTAGCTCTCCCAAACGATTCCCATTTTTCAACCCCAAGCTATTATGAAAGATTTCCAAAACCTGCCAGGAAGAGTTTGTCCATCTCAAGGCTCTGTTTCTGTTTCTGGATTTCAGTAATTTTATCCTGAACTCAAGTCAGAATTACGCAGTGCATTGCTGAAAATATTGAATTGATCTGAGGGTGCTGGGAGAGATCGCTTGGTATTTGACAGAGCTCAGAGGACAAAGAGCTGCATCCAGAGTTTGGTGACATAAAGGCTAAAGCTTGTCACAGGGCCACGAGCCAGGGGGAAAAATGCTCATTTGGAGATGAATCAAAATTTTCCCATAGTTTTGAGTCCCTAAAAATGCATCATTTATGTAAGAAGTGAGTTAAATTTTAATTTTGTGCTCCCAGCTGATTCCAGGCACAAAATCCCCAGAAAACAGACAGATATCCCTCTGAAAAGGTTTGTCATGGTCCCTGATCTGAACCTTTTTGTCCAGGTGCAGAACAGCGCGTCTCCTGCCAGCATTGGCTCTCCTGGAAGAACAGCCCAGGGCTGTGCAAACATTTCTCAGGTCACCCTTTTGTTGCAGTGCGTGTCCTACTTAGAGGTTTCTGTAAAATGAAATTGCAAGGATGGAGGTTTTACGCTGAGCTCTTGCTGGTCCAGGTGGCTCCTGCGGTGGGAACTGCAGCCTCCAGCCCTTTTCAAAGTACAATTGTGCCCCAGATGGGCTGAAATAAAACCAAATGAAACAGATCACAATAAATTACTCCTCTGAAAACCTCCTCTCTGATATCTGATTATGCTCTCGCTGATAATATTATTTTTTTAGGTGGTTTATTTTGCTAAGTAACCTGTAAATAACCAGGGTCTGGGGTGCAGAAGAGCACATCCTCCTTCCCACAAGCCTGGGGAGATAGCAGGGGGGGTTTGTCTGCTCCCCCAAATCTCCTAAATGGGCTTGTGGAGAGGGGCTGGGAGAGGGCTGGACCACAGGATGGAGGAGCCGAAGGGATGTTGCTGGAGGAGGCAGAGCAGAGCTGCACGTACTGAGGAGCAAGTTGGTTGCAGCAGCAGAACCGCACAAAGGTGATGGCAGGCGGAAAATTTGTGACATTGGGATTACAGGCATGAGCCATCGGTTGTCTCATTTGGGGCAAAATACAGGCAAACCCATGGAAGGACACCCATGACCAGCTGAGGTTCACACCAGCTCCGGACATCCGAAGGGGCCAAGGATGAGTCTCATGAAAGGATCCACCACACTTGTAACTCATGCCGGTACACAGGAGAGCTTGTAAATGAGTGGGTTTGTCTGAGACTTGGTAGGAGAGGGGAAAAAAACCCAACGTGAAAGGAGTTTAACAGCTGCAAGGAGCCTAAGTGGTTGCTCAGGAAAATCCCCTGTCAACCACAAACGGTTTGTCTGTAATGAGAAGGCAGGGCATGCGCGAGTAGGCTGCTAATTCTTCGTGTAAAATCCTACAGATAATTGCTACACATGTACCTTTCCACCGTCTCCCCTGGAATGGGAGCTGAAATTACAAACCATTTATTAGAGAAGAAGAAATGCCAAAGCGCCGGGAGATGATGCCCAACGCCGTGTTTGGGAGAACAAGATCGAGCCGCCCGTAAATTGGTCGTTGTACAGAGCAGGGGAAAGCAATTTGGGAAGGGATTCAAGGGATCAGCCGAAGCTTTTCTGGCAGCTACCTCCTCAGTCAAATCATTAATTTTTGTTAATCCTTTGCAAAAATCTGGTGATTTGGGAACAAAATTTTACCAGTATTTCAGTAATGCTTTGGGAGGCCAAATCCTATTACTGGATAAAGGGACTTTGGCCTCCCGGGGGCAGAGACACTTTGGAAGATGTGGGTTTATCTGGGAGTTTCTTCTCTTTTCATTAGTGGATTAAAACATACCCCACCCTTAATCCTGCACTGGGAACTGTGAAAGCAGAGAGCTATACCAGTCTGGAAACCAACTGGAGCATAAAACCCCCGTTACTGTTCCTACGGCTGACGGTCACGCTGTCTTTTGGGTTATTCCCGTGACTCTTTGCTGGTGGAGCTCGGCTGTCCCCGCTCCTGCCCTGTCCCCAGCACTGCCATGGGGCTGTCAGATGGGGCAGCCTGGCCCAAGGTGATGCCTGCAGAGCCCCGCAGATCTTTCTGCTCAGAGACACCCACAGGAACTGCAGCCCAGGAGCACCAGTATTGTGCAGGTGTTTTGGCAGAGGGGAAAAGCTCTTTTTTAAAACCGAGTGGTACTTCTGGGATCTACAACTGTTTTTCATGTGTTTTTCAGGACACCTGCCCTGAGGACATTTATCAACAAAATTTTGAAGGAAGAAACAAAACAGGAAAGAAAAAAGGGGAGGTGACTTAAAGCTGCCAGCGGGAGCTTGATGCCCTGGACTGCAACTCCCGGCCGTTGCTCCCCCATCGCACCCATTTTTAATTACAAGCAGTCAAACTGTAAAGACCTTAATGGACATCTTAATTATTGCATTAAAGTTTGAAATGGAAAATTCCTCATTATGTGCCATGCAGTAGGTCATGGCTGCAATAAACGGTGATATTTTGCTTGTTACGGCGCTGGGTGCCCTTTGCAGAACGTGGTGTCTTTGGGGCATGTCCCAGCCCCGAGGAGCTGGCAGGTGGATGTTAGATCAGGTCTCTGCTGTGAGAGCATCTGCTTGTGTTTTCCAGGCAAAAGGATCAGCGAGAAGTGCCCTTTGCTATTTCTTTTCTCCTCCAAATAGCGCTATTTTTCTCCTGCGTTTTGCTTTCCATCTGCTTGGATGTGTTTATTGATTTAGTGTTATGCAAACTGCAATAAACCAGTATCCTTCCAATGCTCTTCAGCCAGCTATTGAATATGCCCCAAAGAGTGTAAACACAAACTGATCCATCAATCCCAACCCACAGCAGCGATATGACGGACCTGCGAGTGGTCACCGGTCCCACTCCCAGTCCCTTTTGCTCCATCCCGGTCCCTGCCTGCTCGGGGCAGGCTGGAGAGCTGGGACCAGCCCTGGGGCCCGGACGATTACAGGGATGCAGCAGAGCTCACGCTCTCCTCTGGGGTTTTGCACAGTTGCAGGATACCTTGAAGAAGGACAGGGCAGGGTTTATGGTGGGTCTGTGCCTTCTTAGGTCAAAACAGCTGCGGCTGTCAGAGAAGGACAGCAGGTCCTGGGAGCCCCCAGCGCAAGCTCCGCTGTGCGAGGCACCAGCCGGG
>NW_010392483.1:31085-37584 GCF_000710305.1 Buceros rhinoceros silvestris | reverse complement strand
AGTGAAGGCAGCTCGCTGAATGTGGACTGCCCCTGCAGGTCGACCATGGGTTAACCAAGAAGGTTGAACAGAAAGTGCTCTGAAGTTTCACCGTGTTCAGCCGAGAATTATATTTTCTGTGAACTGTTAAATGAGGTGGAGCTGTACAACAGGAATATAGCGACTCTCCGATGTGTTCTGACACTGCGCGTACCCTTCGTGGTGCAGCACGGGCTGGTGACTCCCACGGCCTGGGGGCCGGGAGCAGTGAGGGCTGCCCATGGCGCCTGTCAGGGCAGGGCCTGACTCCTAAAAACATACAAAAAGATTCCGTGCTGGGCTTTCAAATGATTATTAGCTACACTGGTCTGCCTTAGAGGTGATACGGGAGGGTAAAGTGAAATCCTTCGTGAGGACTTAGACAGACAGCCAGAGACATCTTTGGTGGCAGAATTTGTGCCTGCCACTTGGGACAGCCAGGTCCCTCTGCGCCTGCTCTGCCTGGGGGCTGACCAGCTGCATGGCAGCGCTGCCGAAAGGGACCTGGGATGCAATACAAATTATTAGCCAGAAATGCACCCTTGTGACGAGGTGGCTGGGGGTGTGCTGGGCTGCATTAGACAGTGGTACCAGCAGGTTCAGGGAGGTGGTCCTTCCACCCACGCGGACTCAGCCCTGGAGACCTCAGCTGGAGTGCTCTGTCCAGGCCTGGGCACCCCAGGGCAAGAAGGACAGGGGCATGTTGGAGTGAGTCCTGCAAAGGGCTACTGAGATGTTTAAGAGATTAGGGCCAATCCTGATGTACAAAGAGAAGTTGAGAGAGATGGGGTTGCTTAGACTGCAGAAGAGAAAACTAAAGGGAATGTTGTCACTGTGTGCAAATATTTGATGGGGGACAGTAAAGAAGACAGAGCCAGACTCTGCTAAGTGGTGTCCACTGAAAGAACAAGAGGGAATTGGTACAAACTGAAATATGGGAATTCCCATTCAAACATAAGGAATGGCCAAATCCAAGCACAGGTTGCCCAGAGAGGCTGTGGAGTCTCAATGCTTGCAGATATTCTAAACTTTGTTGGTTTTGATTCACAAGAACCTGCTCTAGATGACCCTGCTTTGAGCAGGGAAGTTGGACCAGATGATCTTCAGAGGTCCCTGCCAACCTCAGCCATTGTGATCCTTTGATTCCAGGAAAAGTGTTTTTTTAAGCAAGAGATCTATCCTCTTTTAAAAAGAAATGTGGAGAAGAAAAAGGTAGTGGGAGAGGAGAAGACTTCTCTTGCTCTCTGAATCCAAAAGTCTGAAACAGATACATTCCACAACCGCACACCACAACCACACACCCCGCCCCCTCCGCAACCTCTCCCCACCCTCCTCCCCTCTCCCTGCCTTTTGCTCCTTTGTTGTTGGGTTGAGTTGTGTGGAAATAGGACTAAGAATGGGAAGGACACTGGTAGACATAACACTTCCATTATTAGTCAGTCAAAAGTACTGCAAGGCTGAGGTGGGGATTTTTTTGCTGGCATGTAAGTTTGTTGGGAATAACCTTGTGTTTTGGCTGGCTGCCTTTTTTAGCAATGGGATTAGCAGTAGGTTTATTCGTCATCTTCAGGTTAGTATAAGCCACCTTCACCACCTGAATAGTTTGCATGGGATTGTTCACTGCAGCCTTTTAGAAAAAATAGTTTAACTATGTGCTTTGAATGCTACAGAAGTGAAACTTTTAAACCATAGGTCTGGACTTGGATTTAGAACATCCAGCAACACAGAGTGCAGCAATTTGCTCCTGCCGTCCAAATGCCCAAATGGACAGTCCCTGAAATTAACTGGGACATAGCAATCAGCCTCTCTCTGTTGAACTGCACATTGTAAGATCCTTGTCCAAGGAAAAACTCAGCTTCAATGTTTGAGTAACTATTAATCCTCTTTATAACTTTTCCATAATTACCACGTAGACAGAGCTGACTTTTGATCCTGTCTAGCTTTCAGGACATGTCCTTTATATGACCTAATTAGAAAATACATTGGCCAGATGCAGGTGTTATGCTCCATCCCTGTGTCTATCCACGAGCACACTGTGAGACGGGAACAAATTTGACACCAGCATAGTGGAAAGAAATATTGTCAGATTTTTTTTTGGTGACAGGCATTTTTAGTCCATTCAGGGCAAACTGTGGGGTTTGTTTGTTTGTTTGTTTTCAATTTTATGTGCATGTTTCAGAACCTTTGCTTTCATGTTTGGATCCAAGTAAATCTAGGAAGCTAAAAGAGAGTTAAGTCAACATGTCAATGAAAGCAAGTGTCTTGCTCAATAATCTGTATTTGCATCTCGGAGCTTGTTGTGGTTGTCTACTTAAGAAACCATACTTTCTGCACTCTGTTTAGTCTATAAAATATTGGCTCATATGAGGCAACATGGCAGTAGAAGTTGCACTGTTCCTGTATCAGTGCAACAGGAAGCAAATGCTTCTTTTATAGCTTGTGCAGTCTGCTGTTTCAGAAAGCCACTCTTCTGAAGGCTTTGTTTTCTTCTCGTACAGAGTTCACACAGTGTAGGTGAACTTTGCGTAGGGATGCGTGATGAGCCATCTGAGAGATTATGGGTTAGGGTTACTGTGCAACCAACACGCTACAGACAGGAAGAAGTTGCAGATGGGGTCTTCTGACTGAAAAACACAATAAAGGAACATAAAAGAGGTGGGAGCAGCGTCAGGTCATTCCTGCAAACCTTGGAGGAGCAGAGACACTGTCTGAGTGTGAAGGGATTTCTTTAGGAAATACCCTGGAGGTATTTAAAAGACATATAAATGTGGTGGTTAGGGACATGGTTTAGTGGTGACCTGGCAGTGCTGGGTTAATGGTTAGACATGATGATCTTAAAGGCCTCTTCCAACCGAAACAATTCTGTGATTCTGTGAAAGCCCACCTGGAGTGGAATCTATTGAGGGATGTGAAAGGCATTAGGTGCATAGAGATGTATAGCAACATGTGCTTGGATTACAAATCTCCATGTTTTTTATGTGCGCCAAAATAACCTGAAATTAGCATTTTCCGTAAGGATCGTGTTCAAACAGAAAGAGTGCTTTCTTGAAGGAGGGTACCTTCTTTGACTTGTGAATTCACAATTACTTGAAGATTAGATTGCTCCCAGCCTCCTACTCATGTGTAATGTGTTTGGTATCTGTACTTTCCTCTTTGCGTGTCTACCGTCTATCAGATGGATTGATTCTATTCGCTTATCCCTGTGTAGCCAAAATACATGATTCTAGAAAAGGAGAAAATCCTCACTGCAAGATCAGAAACTTCCGAGAGAAATGCTAGTGGTTTTTTTTACAAAGCCAACACCAAGAACTTTGGGCCAGAGGGTGAAGTGAAAAGTGCAGATCTTTGAAAAATTGTTTTCTAAAAGTAAATTTTTTCATTGTATTTTCACTTGTGATGAAAAAATACTGTTATTCAGTTATAATGTTATTCAGATAAAGTTTTTTCTGAACTTTCCAGTGTCACGTGCTGCTATGACAAGACAGACTGTCCTTTTAGAAACCGATTAGTCTGGTCAGTCTCTGTCCCAAGGTCTGGCCTATTGATCACAGCATTTTGGGTCTCCTAGCTTTGTGTCCCAGCACAGATCTGGGACAGCCAGCTGGAAGTTAGCCTATGTTCAGACTAGAACAAGAGTAATAATCTTTGACTATTGAATTCAGGCAGCCCTCCCTCTTCTGGGCAGCATCATGAACACCTGGGAGATGCCAGAGCTAAGCCTGTGAGAACTGGAGGAGAAGAAGATCCCTTCCAGGGACTGTAGTTCAAGCAGGCACTTGTAGAGCTTTTTCTTATTCAGTGTAGGGCTGCTGTGTTTCTATCTCATCTTCCAGATTGAAATATGGGTGGATAGTGAGCAAACCGCTCGCAACAGATCTGAGGCATGCAGATTGGTGTGCAATGCATAAATACAACAGGCTCTACTGCATCCCTTCTGTGCCAGGATGACCATATTCCACAAAAATGTTCAGAGGAATGGAACACCTCTCCTATGAAGAAAGGCTCTGGGGACACCTTATTGTGGTCTTTCAGTTTTTAAAGGGGGCCTATAAGAAAGATGGGGATAGTCTTTTTAGCATGGCCTATCTGCAGGGGGCATTGGACTAGACGACATTTGAAGGTTCCTTCGAACCCAAACCGTTCTATGGTTCCATGATTTTAAATTATTGAGCAAAGCCAGTGGAAATAAATATTCATAGCTTATATAAAAATACAGTCGCTATACATGTTGTGGAATATCTCATTCTGCTTTCCAAAATGCATTACTCCTCTTGAAGCCAAAAGGGTAAGGGTAAGGTTGTAAGATAGTTCACTTTTACTCTAAAAGATGATATTTAAAATAGAATTATCTCTTCCCTGCAGTCTTCAAAGGAATTTCATAGGTGTTAAACCATAAACACGTTTTGGAAGGCTGGCACAATGTTCACTATACATATTTATAGTTAAAATGCCTCAGGTCTGTATTTTAAACATGTAGTTCTGATCTAACAGCGTCAGTAAGCTGTAGATTGGCCTTAAATTGTATCTTGGTTTGGATATGAGGCCAGACTATAGATCTAGAGGTGAGGACAGCATGTTTTATAGCTGAGTGCCTGCCTTGCATGGCGTGGATTTTAGTACTGTTCTGACATTTCCTGTGGTCATTTAGTGGAAAGACCAACATTAACACCTCTGGTGTGGAGCAGTGCAGTAAAATGTTAGCACAAAGGCCTTCATGAACAAGTCCACTAGATGTCCCTCCAGCCCTTTGTGATGGTAATACATGGCTGATTTACTCAGACCAAATGGATCTAAGATGAAGAGCTCTGCATTTTATGTCCCTTACGTCTTGCATAGCTAGCTCTTCCCGGATTCCTACAGAAGTTATGAGGTCAACATAAACCCAGTTTCAGAAGGTGAAGGTAGTCATCTCCCTTCCATATGCGTACACATGTGGTTTTGGTCTTCCTAATTATTTTTGTCCTTCTAACTTTCCTTTCTAACAGAATTTTTGCAATAATTCAAATGAAAGGAAAATGCAGTCTCTCAGTGTATGGATAGGAGACAGATGTAACACTGGGGTGGAAAAGTGAGTGCATTTGTAGGATTTGGCTGGCTTTTTACAGGATAAAGACAGCTTATCTCAAACTTATCTTAACATTTCTGCTTTGCAGGTGCAAAGGAGTCTTGGACTTAATCTAACATCTAGTTAGGTGGCCTGATCAGCCATTCAGTCTTACTATCAAAGTGACGTGCTCAGAAAAGTTAAGGCACTTTTTCACTACACCCTGTAACATGTAGATTAATCTCCTCTGAAATGCTGTTAGCTCTGTTCCATATTTTCTTCTGCTACCTCTAAACATGCAAATTCCTTTTTCATCTTGCTAGTGTACTGATGCTTGTGGCATCTGGAAATGTAGTTCCAGAGTTTGAGTAGATATCACGTGAGATGATATTCTATTTTGATTGAATAGCCTCTTATTTTTGTGCTTTGACACAGAGAAAATGAACCTCTTATTCATGTTCCTGGTATTTTTTAATCTCATAACCTCTTTCTTAGGAAAATATTCCTCATATTTTTATGATTTCTACTGATATCCCTATGCTTCCTGATCACATTTTCCTTGAATTTTCTCCCTCAATTCCTCTGTTATGTTTGTTGTGGTGAGGTGACCAGTGTGGCATAAATTTCTTTAGATGACAAAAGCCCACAGGAGATGGGGATAAGACATTGCTAACTTCTTAACAAGGTCACCAACGCATACATAGCTGTATGGAACAGTATGCCCATATTTCTGTTGGTAAGATAATTTAATAGAGATATCAGATGTAGGCAAAATGAATTAGTTAAGATACAGAAAAAATAGCTCTCTGGGTAGCTTTGTCTGCAGCTTACACATATAATGATTACACAGACTGAATAGTTATTTTTAATAGGAGTAAAATTGTGTTGAAAATAAAGGATATTGCTTTATAATTAGGAGGTGTTTTGTTGTAATGCATTCCATTCTCTTCCACGTGCTGTGCAGCCTGTCTCTCAAAGCACATCTCCTGTACAATGACGTAGCAGGTGTATCCAGATACAGAGTTAATAGAGAGTTAGTAAGTGCTCTGTAGAAATCTTTGCTTGATGTGAGGAATGTAAATAGTGCAGGGCAGTCTCTTGCATTTTAATATTCTGCTGTAAGGTTATACTACAATCTCAGACAAGAGATACTTGGTTATGTGATGTGGTAACTAAAAGCAAGGAGACCTCAGACAAAACACCTGGTGATTCAGAGAGGCAAAACCAGTGCTATTTAGAACCAGAGCAATAGTTTCTTAAATCTTCTGGGTTCTTCCTGATCCGCCTGTAATCAGCATATCCCAGTTATGAAATTTAATACTGTTGAGCTGAAGACGTGGTAAGACATAGTGGAAGGAATTATTTTCTCTGCATGGAGATGCCAAATGCCTTGAAAGTACCTAGCAATGACAGTGGGTTTGAGTGAGCGTGGAGGGA
>NW_010392483.1:26162-31009 GCF_000710305.1 Buceros rhinoceros silvestris | reverse complement strand
GGGAAAGAGAGTATACAGAGAGGCAGCAATGTTGCTGTGATGATTTACATTAGTACATCAGACCACTGGATTCTGAATCAGCTCTGACACAGAATTTCAAGCCCTTATCAATAGACCAGGCTAACCTCTATGCAAAACAGAAGATGGTAACACTAACTCTGTATTAAAAGCAAATATCAACTCCTTTGTGGAGAATTTGTGGAGAATAAGACATTTTCCTCTGACCACAGGCACGTGGGAATATGGAGGGATCTGTATAAAATTGTTACACAGGGATAGGATAGATTTTTCCTTGAATATTTAGCAGTGTCAGAGGCACCTACAAATATTTTGATGATGGTAAAGTCTATGTTTATATGCAGATTGGATTGCTAGGCATTTCTCAGAGCCTAGCAATAATAAAGGATCTGGCAGTCCCCCGTATCCCCTCTTGGTCCTTTTGGCCTGCTTTGACCCTTTGTACCTGCTGATGTTTTGTTGTTGTTCCTGAGGTATCACCTGTCAGGGGTAGGAATGAGCAGGGGAAGAAATTAGCAACATGTTTTCCCCTTTCCCTTCTGCTTATCTTTTCTTCTAGCCCTTCTCTCCTCCTCTCCCCTCAGATTATAGGAAACACGTCAAGGGTAGGAAGATTAGGGAGGTTGATGGGAGATTTTTTTCCTATCTCTGTTCAACTTCTGAATGAAAAACAGATGCCTGTACTAGTCCTCTAACTGCTTCTAGTCCTGACATTGTCACTTTAGGTCTGTCTCTTAACCACCTGACTCTGTTTTCCTGTCCAGTTCCTCTGTTTGACAGCTGCTGGTTTTAGGGATTATTAAATAGAAAGGATCATTCTTCGTTGGTTAGTTAGTCATATACATGGTGGAAATCTTCAGAAAGGCAATACTCCTTGAATTCTTTGCTGCTGAATTTAATAGTTCATAATTTTACAAGTATTTCATTGGCAATATTGAGAATCTACATGAAGATAGATTTCAGGATCAAGACATTGTTACAGAAATTTGCTCATGTTGTTCAAGTAGTAAATAACATCATCTGCTCCAAATTTTTCATTTTGGGTCAGGGCTGCAAACTGATGCACTTGTAATACATTGAAGGTGCTATTTGCCATCTCAGACACATAAAGATGGAGGCACAAACTTCTGACCTTGCTTTACTTTGTAAGAGAAGCCGTACTACTGATCCTCGCCTGGACAGATGGTCATCATTTATCATGTAAAAAAGAAGCATTAAACTATGTAGGGTTCTTTGTGTAATATTCTTCTGTGTGGTTGCTACAGGGAAATAATTTACTTCTATTTGTTTAGAAAATGGCTTTTACTAAATCCCTGCCTGTTACACCTCAAGCCTTCCTTGCAAAACATAAGACGGAGAACAGATCAACCAAGGTACTAAGATACATGTGGTATGTTTTCTTATTGGACAAAAATATCCTATTTTTGGATTGGCTGACAAGAATAATATCTTCTTTTCTTACCCATTAGTATTTTCTAAATTAGGTAATGGTAATCTGATAATGGAAAATCAAGAGGTAAACATTAGTTGTTAAATGCTGCAATTTCTTTTATAGTTCAGACAATCATAACAGATAGGTAATTCATGACAATAAAGCCAAGCAAGAATGCAATTAATTGTTTTAAATGGAAATATCTCCATGATAAAAATTTCAGTAAGGTTTTTCTGCATGTGTCTGTTTGTTTTCCTTGTCTTTTTGAAAGTCTTATTTGAGAAGTCAATTCTATGTAGTAACTCACAGCAACTGCGATTTTAATACTTTGAAAGACATGGGTTCATAACTGCCTAAATCCTCCTCAGATATGTCTGTTAGGAGTAGGTTCTTTTACAGGCCAGAATATCATCATGAATAGGCTGTTAATGATTTCAGATTCCAGACCTGCAACCTAGTAAATACTAGCCTGATGCAGGGCTATCACTTTCCTCTGATGACACTATTTTAAATAACACACCTGAAAAAAGCTGATTTGTCAAGGATGGTAAGACTTAGTCCCATCCTGGAGAAAATGGAGAAGTCAGATTGTGTCTAAATTGAGTCTTTGGAATTGTCTGTCAATGGAAATGTAATTTATGTTTATGAAGTTTAAACAGTGGTTATGCTCGTGATTACATGGTATAGTTTTTTAGGGATACAGTTTGGTAAGATCGTTTGTATGCACTCAGCTTTCACCAGAAAGACAGGTTCATGTTTTAACAAGGGTAAATTCTCAACCCATACCTTAATTACCTTGTCGCGAGGATGAGAGAGGCCATTTGAAGATGTGCATTTATTTTCCGTCCTCACTCACCCATCCCATTTTAATTCTCAGGAGAAGAAATACATGATTGGAAGTGAGCCTAAACCTATTATGGAATGTGAGGATTTATAGTATAGTTAGTAAAACCATTAGTAACTTACCTGGTTTAGGAACAGCCTTAGATATTGTAATAAAACATGCCAGTTTCTTAAAAATAACTTGAAACAAAATTTCACCACTTTTCTCTGACCTGAATTATCTTCTCTTCACAGTAGAATCTGGATAGTTGCTACAGGCAGTCCTAGGCACCAAGTGTATGTCCTGACTGTGTCTGACTCTACATTGGAATAAGACATGGGTCTTATTGGGACAATGGGACAACGGCTCCTTTCTCCCATTCCCATCCCATCCCATCATGTTTGCATGAGCAGCAAACCCAGTCAGGGAGGGCAGGCAGGGAAGGAGTGAGGTGTAACATGTTCCTATAGCTCTCACAGGGCAGAAGACTGGGACAAATTTAGGAAAAAAAGTGCCACTAGGATGGGTTTATTTGTAATAAAATGCGTATTGACCTTTGCTCTTCTGCACCCTACTCCGCCCCTACATTTTACACAAATAAGAGATTAGATTGAAAGTGTGGGGCATCTCCAGAGATGAACTGGTACTTGTGTCCCCTGTGAAATGATGAAAATCACAGTACCAGTTATGTACAAACAGATCACCTTTACCCTAATTTCATCAGATCAAAAGCCATCTCTTCACAACTTCATGTATAAGCATGGTGTTAGCAAAAGCTGCATTACTTTGGTTATTCATGGGCGTAAAGGCTGTTTAGTGAAAGATGTAGTTCGTTGAACACTCCCTGAACTGAGTTTCTCGGAAGTTAAAGTATTTGTCTTCTGTGCTGAATGTCATGGAAAACACTTTCTTTTTCCATTTTACTCATCCTATTTACTATGTGCTGCTTCTCAAATCTGTCATCATGCTGTTGCTCTTGCCTCATGTTTTCAGCCTTTCCTTTCTGTACATTAGGTTGTTTTGATCCAGGCTTATATTTTCTTTCAGCTGGATAATTAACAGAGCTGGCTTCACTCCTTCTATGCCCATGCTGAATTTGCTGCATTTCTGTTTTGCTCCTCAATTCATACGTCAGCAGAGATCTCTAGTTACAATAGCTTCATTTTTCCTGGAAGTTCTGTGTCACAGGGCCAAACTTATCACAGGTTTATTTTCCATTGACACAGAAATTACACAAAGAATGAATCATCCTCTGATGTTTATGTTCATCTGGACTTATTTCTTTTCCTCAAACATTGTTCCTTTGTGTTTATCATGTAATACTGGTAGATTCAAATGATATGAAATCGAATTCTGTTGTTCTGGGGACTTGGCAAAGACAAGAACAAAGAAATAAAATTATGGAAGTCACAGACCCAGGCTAGACCTGTTTCTTTCAAATAATTTACACAGTTCTCATGATAAGTACTAAATCTTATTGCAGCCTATTTTTCACTGTTCTGAACAAAGAAATGTAAGATGGGAAAATAGATCTTAGAGATAATCTTACATTTGGGTGTTCAAAAGCTGCAGATACCTCTGAACCCTGTACAGAATGAGAGATGGCTAGCAGTCAACTAGCTTTAAAATGATGCACACTTAAAAACGATGTAGAGAACTGAACCCTTCTGAGGTCTAATGTGGGTGCTTAATATGGAGTTAAACAATGGAGGTTTTCATTGTGTTTGTTAATAATCCTAGAAAACTACAGATACAAAAAAGTAAAAACATGACCAAAGTTGCAAAATATTTAAGTCTAGGGGTTTCCTCCTCAACACTGTCTGGTTTGCCAGCAGCTGGGAGAGACAAGCACAAGAAAAATGAGATTTATTCTCAGTTCGATGCCTGACTTCACTTTGGTTCTAAATAGCTGCATGTCTTGGCTGCAGAACATTCAATGAGTCTGTGGGCACGGTCCCTGCATTGCTGTCACAGCAGGAGGAGCTGTGAGAGGGCAGAAGAGTTTCTGAAGCCATTTCACTGATCTTCCCCTGAACTGAGATGTAACAGTATATGATATATTCCTTGCCAGCTGGACAGCCCATGGTGGTGGGATCTCGGTGTGAGACCCTTCCCTGCCCAGCCTGCTTCTAGCCAGGGAGGGCAAAGGAATTCTGGAAAGTAGTCTGGATTTTGCCTGGATCAGCATGATGACAAACACTGTTGTCTCTCACCACACTAAGGTTGAATTTCAACCCACCATGAGGAGCCTTCTCTTTGGTGTCTTGCAGGGAGCACTCTGCAAGGGAAAAAACAAGTTGTAGAATGTAATAGTTTGATTGATGAAAGCGGAAATCTTCACGCATTAATAAAATATATTCTGGAATTCTTCCTTCCTGCATCTGCTCTTCAATGAGGCATATTGCACAGCACTCAGTTGTTTCTTGTGGAGTCTGTTTGTATCAGAGTAATAGGCAGGGCAGGTTCTATTTACAGAATGTGAAATTATGGGGTTTCTGAAGCCTGCCTGCTGCATTTTAAACTCACTCTGAGGCTGCTCCTGCCTCAGTCCTATAGCAGAACTGTGAGCTGGGG
>NW_010392483.1:0-26081 GCF_000710305.1 Buceros rhinoceros silvestris | reverse complement strand
GCAGGAATGAGACCTGTTTTCATCTTCTATATTCCAGTGCTGTGTAAGCTGGAGAATTACTTGGTTAGCTCTGATGTCAAAGTGAAGCAGGGTGCTGGAGTACGTCAGCAGGTCTTCCTGGCAAAGAAGGCTGGTGAAATGGGTCCCAAACTGTGAGGCAGCAAAGTAAGAAAGATGCAAGGAAAGCTGGGGAGTGAGCTAAGGTGAGAATCTTTTGTAATGCACTCGTTCAGTGTCCTTGCCTTTTTTTAAAGTAAACCTTAAGATGTTTAATCCTTAAGTACTCTCTTTTTTAAACTATAAATGAAACCAGAAAAATATTTTGAGGTTTCATTTCAGTTCTCAAAACTATCAGCAAATTTAATCCTAAACTCATCAAAATGTTGTGCCCAAAAGTAAAAGACAAGCTTTGACAATTGTATTTTTGCAAATTTGTCTAATGAGGAAGTATTCTTCAATAAAGAAGCATACTTCATGCTTAAAAGCATGAAGAAGTGACATAGATTATTCACTAAGCAGCCAGACAGAAAAATTAACTCTTTTCTGACTTCTCCCAGCCATTCTGGACTAGAATTTCTGAAGATACGAGAAATCCAGATCAAGCTCTCCTGCAATTCAAGGGGACTTGAACCCATATTTTGCAACAGAGTTCACTAACCACTATTGGATGAGTTATTCCAGAGTGGATTTCTCTCAGGTGCTCTTCCTAATGATGTTCAGTATTGCACGGAATGCTAATCTTTTTGGTGGAGTAGGGATAGGAACTTAGTTGTCTTGCCTGTTTTTTCACTCTTTCATGTAAAGCGGACCTTCTCTAATACGAGAGATTTATAAGAGCACTCAAGTATACTTTGGAGGTGTTCAAACTATCCCTGCCAGTTTCCTACTGCCCCCAGGAAGTGGAGGGGTCCTGTATCCTCAAAATAATCTTAACTCCAAATATCCCATATCTTTCAAATGCTCTAACACTGCACTGTTGGTGTGTGTGTTACAGTGGGGAGGTGCTTGTTAATTATTTCCTTGAATCTGCTTCCTCTTGTATTGCAAGTACAAAACCCCAGTTACTTTCCTTGATGGAACACCTTCAAGGATGTTCACCTGTGAGAGGACTAGAGTGAAAGATGTAAAAACCTCATTGTGAAAGATGTAAAACCGCACTCATGAAAGCCTTCAGGGAACAGACACAAGTGCCCATTACAACCTTGTGTTAGCAAGCAAACAGAGTGAACAAGCTGTTTTAAAGTAATCTCACTCAGCCTCAACAGGTCCTGCAGGCATATCAGCAGCACCTCCACATCAGAGACCGATGAGAGATCAAGTAAAGTTGGCAGGAATATTTACTGTTTTGAATGGTAATTCTAATGGAGAAAAGTAAAAGAAAGCTACTACAAAGACTAATGTGGGCATTTGCACATGAATGTGACTCGCAGTTCTTTATCTCCCAGTATGTGATCTTTAGCAAATTCAGACCAAGTACTGACTTTGTTCGCTGCTTTAATAGCGACAAACCTACTTAAAGGAAAAACACTTTTATCATCTTATCAACTTCAAGTAAAACAGATCCTGGCTGTCTAAAAAAGCCTTGTGTCTCAAGGTGCTCTACAAAGTAGGAGCTTTGTAGAGACTGATTGTGCACCAACACAGAAGCAAATGGAATGGACAGGTGTGTTTGACAATAACTTTTACACAGTGTTTTGTTTGAAAGCCTAGAAAATCTGTCCAGCTGCGCTGCATAATCTTGTTACATTTTTTCATGTCATAAAGTCAGTCTCACAGAACTAGGATGTGATGAAAAGAAAGAGTTCTTATACACATTTAAGTGGACCTCTGGCTTATCAGGCTGCTGCTAAACAATGATAACTTGGATTGTTATGTGCAGAAGGTTTCCATGTGGTGGTAGGCCTGTCTTTGTGTTGTTCTGATCTAGGAATGCCATTTTCAATATGAATTAATGTATAACAAAGTGTTCATAAGTTGATTAAAGATTTATGTCTCGCAAGAAAAGTTCTCCAGCATTTTAAACTATTGTTGACACAATGATGGCAGTTTCCAAATGCGAATATCCTTCCACATCAGCTCATATCAATGTTATTTAGCTGTTGTTTAAATATTTAAAACTCAATTTTAGTTTAAAAATGCATACATAATAAAAGTTAATACTTATTTGTTTTTAAACAACAGAAAAGACAGGAGAGGACTGAAAGTGCAGTTATTCTTAGACGTGATTTGATGTGACTTGCTGCTTAGGGTAGTGCATTTAATTTCAGAGTAATATATTTGTTTTCCATGCAGATTTTGGAACATGTCCATATTATTTATTCACTCTGATAAATATTTTTTTGTCTCTCTCATTCAAACAGAGATGCAATGCACAGCATGAGCAAATGTGAATCTCGTATTTGGAGAAGCATGATAAGCATTTCGAAATTCAGCCCACATATTATCAAATATATTCCACATTGGGAAGAGACACTATAATCAAAGTACTAAAGCTTTTCACCATGGGTGCTCACAGTTGTTTTCATTGCTTTCAGGAGCACATCCTTGGAACTATGTGGTATTTTAAACCACGGATTAAATCTCATCATTTGTGTTTTACTGTAGCACTGTGTAGAACAAGAGGAATCCTAGCTTTCCTGGCTCTCTGTCTAGATATAAACATGTCAGAGTTCTCTCAGAAGTTTTAAAACTTCTGTCTGTGCTACCCATGTTCTTAAATCTCCATGGATTCTCTTTAAATAAAGCACAGCTTTCACTGCATCTAGAGATGAGTAGTCACCTGGTAGGAGAGTGTAAATTTTCCTAGCATTGGCTTTTTGTGATCAGCTTAATCCAGACTAACTCTAACTGAGACTTTGAGACTATTGTCAAGTTATCTGGAGTTTGCCAGCAGAGAGGGGACTGTGATATATTTTATAGATTTTCGCAGTCTTTTCTTTACTGAGAGATCTGTGTTAATGGTCTACAGAACATGCCTTGCTTAGCATGTCTGCCATCAGCCATGACTTCACAGCACCCAATTTTCCATTTCTATTACTGCAGTTGTTTGGTGTTGGTGGCTTTATCAGGACATTTTCTTGTGGCTTGTGATTAGGTTGTGTTCCCACTGATGCTCAAAGGTGATTAAGCTATTTCTTTCCAAAGAGCACAGCCAATAGATGATGGCCTCTGCTTCTGATTATACTGCAATTTTACCCAGTAATCCATGAAAAAGCAGCTATACGGGAAAGGAATGGCAGGACCTCAGTTCTTTTAAAGTGAGTGAACAATGGGGCTGTACTGTTAGGGTCCTCCTTGATCTCCTCTGGACATACAAATCACAAATTCTGTTCTTTATGCAACAACTGTTTCAACAACTGGGTTGGGGTGTGCCACTTGCTTCATTATAGTCTCAAGATCGGTTTTGAGGACAACCTTTAGAGAAAGCAAAGCATCTGAGAAGTGCCTTGGATCCAGTTTTCCTACTTGGGGTGTGGTAAGACCACAGCTCATTCTACAATGTTAGTCAAATCGTAAGGGTTAAAGTGAACCTCTGAGCCATAGTTGGCAGCATATGCCATCACTTTAGAAACTCTTTGAGATGTGGGATTTCAAGTGAGCATTGCTTCTTCTCCAATATAGATAAGACTGAATTTTAACCCTGAGGCCACTGCAACGTCATGTCCCGTTTATATGGATAAATCTTTTCTGTTTGCTTATGGGAGTGAAGCAGATTCCAGGAAAGTTGGACTGTCCATGCAGTTTCACACGGCATGCATGTTGTGCTAGAGGAAGATACCTCACATTTTGGGAGAGGCGGGATCCCATTTATTAGCATTTTCTATTCACTAATGCAGATATTTTGCTCATTACTTCTCTTCCATATTTTTCTGTAGTACTGCAATAGATATATGGTGTGAGATTTACGCTTACCAGTAGTCAACTGTTTCCCTGCCCCGTGGAATGAAGGTGTTTTATCAGAGTACATGAGTGGTCTACTTATGTTCTAAATATTCCACTTGCAGTAATGATAATTACTTATTTTCCACAGAGAAATGTATTTCAAATCACAATCCTGCTCAAAGTAGATATTACCGTGCAGACTGGTGTCTTAGTCTATGCACACAGACTCTAATTACATGAACTATTACCTCTCGTGTGAGAGTATATCATAAGGCCAGAATGAGTGTTTCTGGATATTCAGTTTTGATTTAGCTCACAAATTGTGACTTCTTGCAAAACATGAACTGGGTCCAGGTGCCTTGGAACTGATGCAGTTGTGGATCTGGTTTGTGGGTGCTCTGATTCCACTGATGATAGCAGGGGACATATCACACTTCATGTCATGTGGCTTCAGGGGAGTTTTTGCTACAGGCATTCCACTCATATTCTTATTCAGAGCACATATCTAATTTCAAGCAGACTTTGTTAGTCTAGTGCCATTAGACATATTGTTTGCACAGTTGGTAGCATTTTGAGGAGTGTTGAAAGTAAGAAGTGGGTTCACTTGTATCTTTAAATTGCCAGGGAAACACAATGGTGCAATCAATTTTTCCTGTGACATTGCCATCTTCAGCCAGCTTTGTTGAAAGTATGTAGCTTCAACATGTGAAGCATTGATGACTTTAGTTATTTTCAATCACATTTAGAGTGAATAAGAGCTCACAATTTGTCTTTTACAGCAGCTGAAAAAATTCAGTGTACAGTGAATTGCAATCAGAGGGATTGTCTATGGGACTTGGAATATTTTAGGAGGAAAAGAAGATAAAACAGTGAGGTGGTCATGGGGAAGGAGCAACAGCATTCAGCGAGGATTTGAAAAGTGCATGTCCTCTCTTTATAAGCAGTGAAGTCTGGCTGTTCCTTACCTGGCTAGAAGGACTTGGGGGCAAGTAGCTCTATGCAGTGATTCAGGAATGCTCCACTGAGGCGACCGAGCATATATGCGAAAGAGGGAGTTTAACTTCTGAATTGTCAATGAGCTATTCAGAAAAAACAGGAAGTCATCTTCCTGGCAGTAAGACTAAGCCTGGTTTCTGTCTTCTTTTTAATTGTATTTGTTTAAATATTTTATCTTGCTACCAGTAGCCAAATTCTCTGCAATATGCTTTAGCCAAATCAGGGCTTTTTTTTTTTTACTTCAGCACCTCTCAGGATTTGAGGAAATGGTCCAAGGACCGATCTCACTGATACTGTCCCCAGAAAAACAGTCTGTTTCTGCTGCTACATTTTCTTGATCTGTTACAGAGGAGGTTGTGAAGAAATTTAGAAGAAAGTATCTTTTTTTTGTATTTAGCTTTTGTCTAACTTTATAATTTCTTTTTCCTAGAAATTGTTTTAGCCCATCTGCGTTACAGCTCTCAAGAGGAAGAATCAAACATCTCCCACTGGGAGATGTAAGTGTAAGTGTAAGGAGAGCATTGGGGTACGGTGGAAATACTGAATGTTCTGTTCACAATTTTTTTTTCTGCACTTGTCCTGTCATTGCTGTCACAAGCTTTAACTTTTTCTCAGTGCATCAGTCAGTAACTTGTTGCTCCTTACATTTAATGTAGCCCATTTAGCCCATTTTATAACAGTTGTCAAACTATGAAAGACAAAACAGAGCTTTTATCTGTAGCTGATGCTATCTATGTCTCATTCATAACTCCTGGAGGTGGGGGAATCCAGGAAATCGTAATTTATTTTGCAGTATGGGGAGAATTGAATGCTGTGATGTCCATATCCCTCCATTCCTTTCTGTATTCCTTTTTCCTACACATTGTAGTTAGTGTTTAGAAATGTTTTCTGATCCTCACTAGGTGATTTTGGTTTCCAGACCTGTGCTCAATGACTGCTGGAGCCTAAGATATACTAGAAACTGAAAAGATGTGTTAAAGGCTTGGAATCCTGATGCCCTGGTTCAGAATATGGCACAATCTGTCTTTCAATAAGTTACAGTTTTTCAGAGGCTTTAATCCAACTAGCTGAGATTTTCATTGGCATGGTTACACAAAGGAATTGAGAAGTGGTCATTTGCAAAGCAACATTAATATATGTATGTTTTAAAACAAGTTAGCTCATCTCTGTAAAGGCAAAAAAGTACACGAGTTTTTCAGTGCCTTAGGAAACCCAGCTGCTTTTCCAGCTTATTGTTAATTCACATCTTTTTTTTACCACCGGAAAGGCTGAGGAATCATACTGCCTACTTTAGAAAAAGCTTTGTTTAGATGATAAAAATGCAAAACCTGCCTGCAGGAGCCTCTTCTTTTTCAGCGTCCTTTGAGGCTGACTCGTGGTTTAGCTTTTTGTTTTTCCTCAACGCGTGACCTCCACATGCAGCAATCCCCCTTAGCAAGCTTATTTCACTTGCTGTGAACTATCTGACCAGCACAACTCTGTTATACAAAGCTTCGTGTAGAACAAGAATTTTCTGTTCCAAAAACCTCCTATCAGTAAAGAAACCAGAATGAATGTACACATCTTCTGTTCTGAAATTTCACTAGGAATGTATGATTATGGGTTGTTTCACGTGTATTGACCTTAGAAGAACGAATTAAAATAAATGAGACAATTATGTGGAATATCTTGGCAACAGTTTGTCCAAATACTTTAAGATGTGCTTTGGGTTTAATCTGCACAGATTCCATTCTGGTGTAAAGAACTGTTGCTAAGAGAGAATCTATGCACTTGTTTCTCAGAAGTATTTCTGTTTGTTGGAAGTTTTTAGACCAGGGATGATGTATTGACTGAAGAGGATTACAATCTTATGTTGTTGAGTAAAGAGAGAAAATTACTTGAGAAAATCAAATAGATGCTGTGTCTAACTGCTTATATTTATAACAGAACTTTTTCTTTTTACACTTAAGCAGTAGAAAAATTTTTCTAAAGTAAAAATATCTGTGTTTTGTTCTTATTAGTGGTGTGAGTATACAAGTTGTTGGGATGTACAGTCCTGGTTAATTAAAATCACTTGGAGAAGTGTTTGGCCAAATATTTACTGCAGAACTACTAAAAGTTATGAATTTGTGGATGCCAATCTGACATCGTCACTGTTTTGAAACCTGTTTTCTGCAGAGATGGCAGAACTTTGGAGAATAAACATTAAATGGGGATACCCCTTGTTAGCTTAAAATACCTGACTAAGCCTGTGAAAGGTCTGCGTAATTGATATAGAGTTGTTCTTGGCTGAGAAATTCTGCAGCAAAAGATTAGAGTAAACAAACCTGCTTGTTTCAAAGACGCTGCTAGTGAAGAAGGAATTTCAGAATCTTTTCTTCCACTTCACGTTTATTGGCTTTGGATAGGTAGGATGTATGGTAAAATAGGATAAAATTTTCAGGTTTTATGGAAGGAGAAAGAGAGAAATGTGAATATTATGCACCACTTTTCTAACTGGGTGAAGAGAAATCAGATTTTCTTTCTTTTTTTTTCTCCTAGCTGAACTACTTACTATCCATGTTAAAAGCAGGAAAAAAAAAAGACAGTTCTTTATCATCATGTCACTTTTGGACTTTTTTTTCCAGTTTTCTCTGGGAGAGCAAATATCAACACTGTGAGGAATATTTATGTCCATTTAAAAACAAGATCTGTTGAATCAATTATGTGTGTACATATAATGTCATGCCAGATCTGTGTATGTTGCTTTTCCATGCAAAATTCAGGTTCTTTCACAGTGCTCCCAATTTCAATGTGTTATGTATTGCAGTTCTGTGTTCCAGAAGTCCATAGTTGCTGTTATCTGATATTTATACAATGGGGACCCTGGGCAGCCAGATATGTGGGACTGACAGCAAGTTCTGGGTAGACTTTCTTAAAAGAGTTTGAATTGCTGCATAGTATTGAAGGGCTGGTTCTTCCTTTTTATGCCCTGTGAGCAGTTTTATACCTGCACTGCCTTGTCCATGGCCCAGGGGTCCATTCCAGCACCCCGCCCCGGACTGTCCCCAGCGAGATGCCTGACCTTCGGGACTGGGGCTTCCCCTGTCTTCCCTGCTCCTGGCTGGAGTGGGACAAGCGCTGTCCCAGCTGGGTCTCCTGGGGAACTTTCACTGCCCTCAGTGTCTGACCCCGAGGGATCCATGAGCCTTTGTGGCACTTAGACAATGGGAATATTTATTAACAACATATTCATAAAAAAATATTTTTTTTAGACTTTTCCCTAACTTAAAAATTTCCCAGAAGCAAACCTGTTCTTCCAATTCAAAGCTCACATTCACAAGACTTTTGTTCTCTCTGGCAATTTGCATTCAATTCAATAGCACAAAGTGGGTTGTGAGTCAGCTGCCACACTCTGAATCATCAAAATACTTCTGTATTATTAGCAGACATTAAAACTGACATCTTGTTTGAGTGGGAAGAGTAATACAAGTTTAAAGCATCCTTGTAACTCAGTGGTGTGTGTAGGAAGCACAGTGGTGTGATGTAACAGGAAGAGCAGCCTGGAATTGATCCCACCAGTTTTTCCCAGGGAAAAACACGAGAAATTTGAGCTGTTAAGTCAATGTTGCATTTTAATGCAATTCCTGGCACATTTGATGCTAAAAGTCCCCTGAAGGGAAAATATTGTAAATCTGGCTGGTAGTACTAGAAGTGAGGCTCGTAAGTTTGGAAGGAGGTTGTTGCTTCTAGCATTTGTTGGGAGCCAGAAAGTGGTTCTTCCTCCCATCCTGCAGGGTTAGCCCCAGGGAAGCGCGGCCGGGAGCTGCCAGCCAGTTGCTCGCTTCGAGAGGATGTTTACTGTGACTGCTGACACTGGCACTGAGTCCTGAATGTGAGCAGGGACACAAGGGTGCTCGATGGAACCACAGCATGGAAACTTGGGTCAATAGATAATATAATAAATGAAATGAACCATGAGTAGATAAGGGGAATAAATGGGCCAGATGGCTTGTGAGACTCATGGGTTTCAATATGGGGCAATATGTGATGAACTTTGTGACTGCGTGTGTAAGTGAGAAATACAGCAGTTGACAAAATGTTTATGCTGAAAAACAAAATTTTACTTCAAAGACTGCTCATAGGCATCAATCAATGAAAATGCTCTTTTTACTTTCCTTATGAATTTCAGAAGCTGGCTTTCAAAGATTATTTCTGGATACTTGCACTTGGGAAATATTTGCAAATCCGCTAGTGCACTATCTGTTGCATGTATTTACTAAAAATACGGTTATCATTTGAGACTGATACACACTATAATATTAAGTTCATAATGTAATGCCTGTGTTCTATGTGTGTTCTATGATTCTATGTGCGTGTGCATGTACGGGCTGGATTTTCAGCTTGATAAAGTCTTGGCTTCTCACTTGGGCTCCTCACTAAGTCCAGGGAACTGAGCTGCATCTGCCAATTTGTTTTGGTGTATTTCCTGTCTGCATTCTTGATGCTTCAGTGAAATTCCCCCGCTTTGAGGAAATAATACATTTAGTTAAAAGTATTTTTTCAGAGAATTAGGTGCAGTTAATTATGAGTGGGCTTTCTCCGTAGTTGTACCTGTCCCATCACTGCCTACTGCGCAGCTTGGGCTGAAGCAACAAGATGGTAATTTGTCTGATATAGATAACTTGATGAAGCACACCAGTGGTCTTATGATGAGCAGCACGTTCAACATTTCTACTTTTCATAATCTGTGAAGCTGTTTCAACTAAGAATAATTTGTTTTGGTCTAATAGCTAAATGTGTATTTATGAAATTCAGAAGAAAATTGTGAATGCATGTAGCAGGCAATAACAGCAGCTTAGAATCTTTTCAGCATGTACAGCAAGGTCATTTCTTACTATATGAATTGCATAATCAGTTTAAAGAGCTCTTATTATAAGCAGACATCTTGATTGGTTATATAAGACCACACTTGCTAGAAATTTTATTCAGTCTCCAAAATGCAATGTCTGTTTGAATCTGGTGCCATTGTTAGCACATATTTAGGCTCCTCATTGTGAAATGATCATCTGAGTTCTTGGAAGTATTTTCTGTGTAGTCGTTGAATTTCAGATTGTTGGGAATTCCTAGTATGCACCAGTATTACATGTAATTACATAATTTAAGTAAATTATGTGCAGTAAAGTGCAGCTTTAGATAAGTTTGGAAGTAAGTTTTCCGTTAGAGCTGAACGAATATTGCGAAAGAACTTCCACAAATATTTTGATCTTTCAGTAATTTCACCATATCATTTTTTGAAATTACCATTTGTAAATATTTCTCCTAGATCTTCAAAAAGCATGAGGAAGATCAGTTTATTTGTAGGCACTTACAAAACACTCAAGTTATCATGATCGAATTCTGAATTAACCATTCTACTATAAGTACCATTCTCTTAAAACTCTGTCCGGTCTGTGGCTGAGGCTGTTGCAACCAAAGAGTTCAAACCCTTATTTTAATTAAAAATGTTCTTCTTTGAGAAATTGAGTACACTTTCTATTTTAGAAAAAGAAAGGAGCACTCTGAAGCTCTCAGTCTCTTCATTTTTAGGATGATCCTAACTTTCAAAACAACTGTTAGTACTATGAAACTTCATACACGTGACTTACCTGACAAGCCAGCAGAGGAATGATTAATTTAGATAGTATATAAACCAGAACCCTTGTCTTTGAAATCCTCAGCATCTATGAGGTCGGGAAAATATCCACACTGGTGGATGTTTACATCAGCAAAATTCTCAATATTGAAGGTAGCTGGCTGTTCTCTGTGCTTTCCTTCTATAGTCAGTGCAGGAAGTGAGCAAGAGGGAGTCAGCACCAGGGGCAGTTGGGATGGAGGAATCTTTTTTTCTGCTTGGAAAAAAAATCTTTCTCTTCCTGTTGGCTGTAAGTAAGAGTAGGTAGTTAAATTAGGTGCCTAAAGTTAGAGACAGTTAATAATCTCCATGGTATGTATATATAGCTTTGTACATTGCACAGGTTATAGCCTGTGTAGTAGTATCACCTCTCTCTTGGGTTCTCTCTCTGCTATTTAACTTTCCTGCAGGATTCCACAGCAAGGAAACAAAAGCACTTCTGTCCCTCCTAGATTGGGTCCCAGATACAATCCTACATCTGTTAACTCCTTATTATGGAACTGGGCCAGCTCAGCTACATTTCTCTCCTTCCAGCACATGCAACCAAATAGTTTTACTAAAAGCGGGGGATTGGGTAGCCAGTGGAACAAAGGGTCACTTTAGAGAGATGATTTTATGACCTCAGGTTGTATTTTTCTCTTCTAATGTTAACCATCATCAAAAGCTAATTTGGATGGGATTCTTCTGGAATAAAGGAAAGGAACAGACTCAGACTGCAGTGCTCTGGCAAGCCCAGAGTTCCTCGAAGCTTGGTGTGGATTTTGTCTTCCAAAGAACATGCCTTAAGTCAGTTTTTCTTAGTCTTTGTTTTAATTCTATGGGATTTTTGACTGGCATTTATTTATTTATTTATTCTTTATCATCCAAACCCCAAAATAAGTGTTGATTTGCATCTTCTTTTTTAGAGTTTTACAGATAAAACACAGAGAGGTTGTTTTGCGAAAAACATCTACACACATGTTGGACATCCTGTAGCGTCCCTCTTTAGGACATCCTGAGAAGTCCCTCTTTAGACAAGTAGAGAAACTCAACTGAGAACAAACCATTTAAGAGTGGGAAAGGCTGAAACAGAGCACAGTTGATCACATCAGTATGGAAGCTTATGACAACTCAAAAAAAGATTCCAGGCAAAACATTTTTGTGTGGAAGTGGAGATCAGACGCTCTTGAGACTACTCTGTACTGTGAATCAAAGGGGATTTGGTTTGTAAATGGGTTGGTTAGGAATTTCCCTTTGTAAGCTCTGTTCTGGTCAAACTTAAAACAGTTATGTAGACATATGCTTTAAAGTTCCAGCTGCTGAGCCTAAATTTGCAGCCTTTTGAACACTCCTGACTTAATGAAATGAAGTCAACAAGAACTGCTGACATTTTTCTCACACAGCAGGTGCTGAGTCTTTTCAGCTTTGACTCATTATTGAACTATTGTACCCTTTTGACACTTGCAAGAACATTTGAGACAATGGCATCTTGCTTGCAATCCAAAGTCTTGACATTGTGCTGTGGGAGGCAGTCACTTAAAGAACTGCAATATAAACCAGTGTATAAACCTGGAAGCAGGACACAGGTCGATCATCAAGGCTTTGATGGTCTTATGCAGAGAAGGAGAAATGAAATTCTAAATCTTGTTAAGCTGATGAGCAGTTTCTCACTCTCTCCACCTATTGAAACAATTTTGCAATACTTATGCTGAAGGCACAGTTTAGCAATGTTCAGATATGCTTCCTGAAGATCCCACAGGGACCTGTAAACATTTAAATGTGTTTTCTAAGTTTGCCAAGACAAAATTGTGATGTATGTGAAAGAACTGAAGCCCACACACTTCCTAACTTCTTTGCAGAAGAAAGATGGGGAAAATGGACCTTATAGACCTTCTATTGGAAAATAAGCGTGCTTGCAGGAGCCTCGAGAGACCTGGTTGTGATGTTGTTCCATGATGCTGACTACGTTAAAATCATACATTTTTTAATGTTTTCTGGCTACATTTGTTTAACAGACTACAGGACAAACCCTCCAATTTATCTACTTTAAGTTACCATACTTATATTTGGAAATAGATCACTATTCTGAAGCCTATAGAACAGAATGTCTGTTTCTATCCGTAGCACGAAATTGTGAAGTACTCATGCAGGTTTAATACCTCTACTGAGCTCTTCCTTAATGTGGTTTGCTTATGCAAACAAAAGTTAAGGATGTGAACGCCCTGTAGAAGAAGATATTTGTGTGTAAGCAAGAGAGGGAAAGAAAGAGGGACTAATTAAAAATGCTTCAAAATGGTAGGTATTAAAAACTATATTCTTTTTAGTAATTTTTTTTCAAATGATAAGTCACTTCTGAATTTGGTCACTTAAAGGCAACTAAGGAATTTGGCTTCCATTGCCAAAGTCACTTGGGACACTTTGTAGAGCTCTTAGGGACATGACAGTGAAATATAAAACCATGATCTCAGATTCAATAATTTTTTTTCCTTTTGCATGAGAAAGGGACTGAAGTACTTTTATTCTCTAAATCTGAAGCAGTTCCATTATAATAATGACTTCAGTGGAGATCACTTTCAAGAATCGGTTTGGTATATCCCAGGAGAGATTTTCAGTGAGATTCCCAAATAAGACCAAAGGCTCTTAAAATGAACAACAAATCCAGATTTTATTAGAATATACAAATGAATCTTTACCTTTTTAATAGAGAAAACTCAATTTGGCAATGTGAGTTAGTTCACAAGCCCTGTTTTTTCTAGTTGTCTCCTGCCTGTTGTAAGCCTGCTCGATTGGTTTCAATCATCTCAGTCACCTTCTTGGTTGCAGTAAACTTTGCACAGGCTTTCTCCAAAGTTGAGGGGTTTATTTGTTTCTATTTTGTGTGTGTGTTTTTGTTATTGTTGTTTGTTTGTTTGTTTTGGGTTTTGTGTGTGTGTGTGTGGTTTTTTTTTTCATTTAGTGAGGTTAATGCTATGGCTTTAAGGATGCATTTGCTTCCTTGCCATGGTTTAGGATTTCGGCTCCAGGGAAGATAAAACTACTCTGGGAACAATTGTTGCCTGAGCTGCTGGGTTTTAAACCGGCGACATTCCTACATTCGAGAAACTTTCTGTAACCTCCTGTTTTCATAGACGTGTGGCATGGAGTGACACAGCTCTTCTGTAAAGCTTTGAACTAAAACTTCTGCTGCAGCCCTCTCATTAGCTTAGAGTCATGCTCCAGAAAACTTGCCTGTGTTGTCAGGTTTTCAAGTAGGTACACAAGAACATGTTTTTAATACGCAAATATTTTTGTTTTCTAAATGGTCTTTCCCCCCACTCTTTTTGCCTCTTTTTATGTTCTTTGAATGTAAACATGTATTTTCTAAAATACAGGATGAAGGAAAACAGACAAGGAAAGTTCTCAGAATTGCATTTCACAGTCCTAGGGCATTTTGTGGGTAGTGTTGTTATCTATTTTAAAACCAAGTTTGTCTTTACTTACAAGTCACCTGAAATTGCTCCAGTTTCTTTCATATTTCAGTTAATAAACTAAGCATCCTACTCTCTCCACCTATCTGTTATGATAGTCTCCATAAACAGCAGCTTGTAATATTCAATAGCAGCAAAAGCAATTTTGCTGTCTTCTACTGCTTGCTGAATGTATTCAGTGTTTGAATCAATATTGAAGTTTGCTATGCACAGTTGTGGTCAAGTCTATGATAAATTATCTTTTCATCAGCATTATTAAACATAGCGCTCAGCCTATTTATCTATTAACATGCTGTCATCCTGGAGGAATTTGTATGGAACTGGATTACGCTTGCATAAAGAATTCCTGTAGTTTCTTCAGATTCTAGCAAATTACGTTTAGGATTAATCTTCTTTCCTCTCCACTTCTTCCCCCTCCCTGCAACAACTTTTTTCCTTTCCCCTCCTTCTCTGTTGATATACTCATTATTTTCTGAATGAATGCCAACTGCGTAGCAGATTTTTCAAAGACTTTCATCGTCGCAGACATTTTGAGCTGTGGCTTTGACAGATTGCACATTTTGAAAGTGCGATACTGTAGGAAGCTTTTTAGTAAATTTGGCAGACTACATACTGTCTTGAAATCCACTGATGAAAAGTGAAAAATCTATTAGATGTAGGTTGGCAGGATACATGTGACCTGCTGACAGGCTGTGCACATATTTTATTCAATTTCAGGAGCAAGGAATCCAATTCTCAGGGCTTTATGAAGAATTGCAGTAAATGTCACTTACAGGATGGAAAAAAGACAGTTTTGGAAGAATTACATTGTGGGAGATAACTAAAAAACAGTTGTAAAAGTCTTTGTCTTACATATAGGGATTTACAGAAAATGTCACTGGTAGAGGATAGGAGCCATGAGAGTAGTGTATGTTACACTGCTAAAGAGCTGCTTTGAATAGCCCCCCTTCTTGGAGAAAGAATTTACAAGTAAAGGAAACGCTTTTGCCTTCCAGTGCTCAAAATACAGGGCTGCACTTGAGGTTTTGACTCTCCACGTTCGATGCTGGAGCTGAGACGCTCAGCATCCCGTGATTGTTCTGCAGGAACAATCTTGCTCCCGCTCAGCTTCCAAAAGCAGCGGGGGGTTTACAGCGGTTTACTTGAAGGCAGAATGCTGCTCTGAGTAATTTTCCTCGTGGCTTTAAGCTCTGTTACCTTGCTTGGTTGTTCCTCAGAAGGTGTGTCTGTTATGCATTTTCTCGTGTGAGAGGGTATCGAAGCTAACATTCAGTATGTATGGACAAAGGAATGTCCTGTGTGTTTTGGTGACTAAACTGCAGTATCATGAATTTAGTTTGAATACGCAGGTCATGATGCTGCCCAAAGGGGTGATAGGATCCTCCTCTCCATCCTTGACTGCATATTTTCAGCTCCACCTTTCTGTTGGCATGGCTTTTGTCATTCTATGGTTGCTTGAATCAAGCTGCTGATCTAACTGAAAACTAATTATAGCACAAAAGAAGTTAGGTCACATTTGGATCAGGAGGCTTGATGGACATGCACTGATGGAAGGAGAGGAGGAAATATACTGTTAGGGTAGGTAAAGGGCAGAACTACCTCTTTGGTAGTGACTTCGCAGTTTTTTTAATTCAGTGACACGTACTCATCAGAAGTAAGTGGCTTACCTCATTCTCCCCAAAACTGTGGTTAGGTTTAGGATGGTGTGCAAACAATCACATGTAAAACTGGAGACACCTGCATTGCACTTCACTGCAGTGCAACAGAATCTTAACTGTTGCTTTTTCACTCCCCTCATAAAATCCCTAATTAGATAATCATAGTGGAATATTAGAACAGGTCATACCAAAACAGATGAATTTGCTATCAGATTTTCTGTCTTTCATGGAAATGTACTTCATCACGTGTTCATGCTCATTTTCATTCCTTAAGGGAAGTGGCTGTACTACTTGTGTGTTTGGGAATTTTCACAGTTTTTGCATTGCAAAAAGAATATGCTGTTATGAATTTTTTAATATTCCATATTCCCCTTGAAAATATGTAGCCTTAGCACCGACATGTTGTGATGTACTAGTAATGAAACACACACAAAACATTACTTATTACTTTCTGATTAATGTTTGCACAGGCAGGCCAAAGCAGATGTATTTTTCATATCTCTTTCTTTTAGGGGTATCAAACATCTTTCAGGGTGAGGAAACATAAAGAATGAAAAAGATGAAACAAAGACCCTTTAACAAGAGAAAGGAATATAACATTTTTTTAAAAATGAAAATGACTGAATTTGAAGTCTATAACTATGGTTTTTAATATTCAAATGGGTTCCTACTTCTAATACTACTTTTGTATCTCAAAATATGACATAATGAAAGTGTTTCTCAGATAAGATAAAGAATGTAGGGATTATGATCCATAGTGAATTTCTAGAAGTTAAAGCCTTTTGTTACAGAAGCCTAGTCTTCTGTTTTAGACTTGACTAAGAGACCTTAGACTGCTTTAGGGAGACCTATTCTGTTTTAGAAAGACCAACAGTGGCACTGGAGACTGAGCATAACTTAAAATGTCACAGGAGATCGCAGATTTAAGTGTCCTAAGGGGATGGAGATATTTATAGTTTCTGTGAGTGGGTTAGGATTAACAGAGAGAAATTACAGGCTTATAAAGATGTTTTGCATATCAGATTTTTGCATATCAGATATGGCCATCTGCTGATACGCAGTGAGGATCTGTCCTATGAGGCGCTGCTACTACATAGCAAATAGAAATTCAAGAGAGGGGTTGAAAAATTTATAGCCTTCTGAACAGTTTTATTCGCCATGATGAATGGATCTGAGGGTCCAAATAGAAATAGGTGATATGCAAAGGTGGTCACATTGCCCAGGTGGTCACTGACATATGAAGATCACTTGCCAGCCTACAGGTCCTTCCATCTTGCCCCAACCCTGCATCAGAAACTGCTTGACAAACGTGGGTTGGGCAGCCTGGTGCTGATGTCTGAAAACACTGGAGAATTAAAAATGGGTGATATAGAAATATAAGGGATGCGGGCAAGGGGATGGGTGTTGGGAAATAAAGGATAGGAGACAGTGCCAGGAGAGAAGTTAGAAACACTGAGGTGAAGTGAAGGGGGTCTGTGTGGAAGAGTGGAAAAGGAGGTGTTCGGGTTTTGGCACCCTTGACCTTGAAATACAACAATCTCTGAGTTGCAGGTAACTATGCTGAGGTTGCAGAGGTACTGTCAGATTCATAAGGCTGGCTCTGACAGGGTAAATGGTAAAACATAATCAACTATAAAAATCAAGATGGCATTTGCTTGTATGATTTGTGTTACAAAGGGGCTATTATAAAGAGTTAAGATGATATTTTATGTGTTTCCTATTAATGGCACTGTATTTTTCTCTGAACTTTCAGAACATGCTGTTGTGAGGGGCAGTGTATCAGATAAAATACAACTTTTTTTTTGTTTTGCTTTCCTCCATGGTGTCAGCTCCCAGATTATGTATTATTTTAGAATAATGTACCACCCATCAATCACAACTTCCATGTCTTCATATTTTCCTTTGTTGTCAACTTCAATCTTGAACTGATGTGTTCCAAATATGTGTCAGTCTTTAATCAGTGCAGCCAGAATGGCATCCAACCTTTTGCAAGTTTTAGTGTACTTTTTCTGAACTGACATCTGATCTGTCAAATTCACACCTCTTGAAATTGTGAAGATGTAGGAAACAGGGTTAGTATAAGAATTATGTAATTTTGAGACAAAATGTATGAAAGCTTTTCGGTAAATTCTTTTTTAACACCATATATAAGAATACTGTCATTTCATCATTAGTATGTGTATTTAAAAAACTAAATAACTCCCACAGTCCAGAGTATTCTACAAATATAAATACATGAAAAAATCACTCTTACAACTGAGGCACCGTCTTGAGGAAAAATATAATTCCATTTATTGCAGTTCCTTTCTTATAAGGAACAAGATAATTGTGAACAGCAAGGGTTGCCTTCCAAAAGGAGACAAAAGAAAATCCTCTACAGATTTCATCACAGTGGTCCTTTTTGCATGGTTTTTTTTTTTAAATTTGTTTTCACTTTGAATACATATTTTATTATGTTTTACTGGGCTGTGAAACTACTTTCTTCAGGTCACTGGGGAGGAATTGACATTCTTGCAGATGAATGTGATCTAGTTAGTTATAGAAAGAAGAATTGAAAATGCCTTGCTAGCTGTGTGCATTTGTATTAAAAATCAAATGTACGGTATCTTTCGACTAATCACTTTTGCACTTGGCTGACAGATACAGAAGCACTCGTGCAGAAAGTACTAAGCAGAAGCACTTGTGCAGACATTCAAACTGCAATAAAATATTAGGGACTGAGACGAGAGCGGTCACCCAAAAGTGACTAAGGGCTAGAGTTGCCATGAGGACTGTTCACTTGCTCTCATGTCGCTGTTCAGACATATGAAATCCCCATCCAAGATCTGTTGTATCTCAGAGGCAGGAAGAGAAGTGTGTAAACTATGCACAAATCCTTGGAATGGCTTGCTTTATCAAGCAAATTAATTACACACCGAGGATGATGATTTCAGGTCATTGTAATGAAACGTTGACCATCTTTTTTGAGTAACGTAATGCCTAGACTAACTCAGCAATAGAAAAACCTAGGACTGAATTTGTAACTTGAATGAATCCTGAACTCCCACTTCACAAAAGAATGCCATAGCCATCAGGGTACAAGCAAGCCTGAACTGCCAGGGTGAACGCTTTCACCTGTAACAATATTATTCCCTCTATGCAGAAAGGAGCACTGGAATCCTGAGCGAGAGGCGTCACAGAAACCCAAGTAGAAACGTGTCCAAGTATGGACACTCATGAGGAGGTTACTGGAAGAGGAGGGATGTTTCCGGGGTTGCCAATGTGTTTTGCATCGGAAGTGGTGCAACAGCAGCACTCGAAGGCAAGATCACACTCCAGGACAGCAAATCCACAAAGGAATGATTTGATTTTCCAACCAGTATAAAAATGCCACTTGAGATACTTACTTATTTACATGACTCTTGCCCTAATCAGGAGCCCTCCGAATCTGATTAATTTTAGATAGTGTAGGCTTAGGCTGTAAATTTAGAAATGCCTGTGCTTCTGTCAAAGAGAAGTGTTGTATTGTGTTTCAAACAATGTTTACCACTGATGATACGAGTTGTCATTTTGATTACAAAAAGAGGCTCTGCAGGGAGTAGCTCTAATAATGAGTCAGACCATAAAAGGCTAGAAGTACTCAATATAAATTATAATTGTGCTCTAATTTACAATTGTTGTCTTACAAAATGTTCTCTAAGGAATCTTTTCAAAATAAGTCATCCCTATAGCTGTTCTTAAAGGAAAAGGGTGTCTGTGGCAGATTGAAGCACTGCATTTACCTGTGGACGATAAAAAATATTCAAATGATTTTATTTTTATGAGAGACTGTAAGCTAAAGTATTTGAAATACCAAATAAGACATTCAGAGATCAAGAGTTTGAAGGGACTGTGAGTCTAATTCTCTTTCTCAGCAGAAGACGGTCTCTTCTTTTATTGCATCTGGGAGCAATACTGTATTAACCTCAGGCAGAATCGACCATAAAGTTAAAGTGACAGGACTGTGTTCCTCAAGGGAGGATGTGAGGATGCTTCTTACATTTGCATCAAAGATCAAAGCACAATTTGGAATGGGTGCTGACTGAATGTACAGAATTCAAAGGACATTTAAGGCTAATAGCTCTAATTAATCATTTACCAGAATGCTTTAATGGCAGAGTAGGAATTTCATATAGCATAACGTAAAGAAAGGAGACTCTGTGACTGGAACCAAATGAAAATCTGAATTCACCCAAAAACCTACCTGCTAAACCAGCAGGTTTTTTTGTTCTGCTATATTTTGCTTTCTGCTATGGAATAAGATTAAAACCAAGACTTTATAGTGTTTGTCAATATATAACACCTCTCACCTTTCAAAACATTAAGAGCAACTTTATGGAAGTAATTTTCAAAGTATGGCAGCAAGCCATATGCATTGTCAGATAAATGATAATTTGTCATTAACTGCGTCCTCTTCCTTTTTGTATGGCAGGAATGGGCAAATCTAATCCTGTCCACAGCTCATTAATAGTGCTCCCACTCCCTGTGTGCTGAGCACCAGGAGTGCTTCCTGCAGTCCGTCATTCTGACTCCTCTCTCTCTCTCCATGCACTAGGACCGTAGCCACAGAGATATTAATATTTAGACTGCAATCAAGAGATCATGCTGTTTAAAATCATCCTATTATCATATTTATTTCTTCTTGTCTTTCTTTCCTGTGGTGAATTTAACTATCTGCTATTTTATGTAATTTGTTACATAAAACCTTAATTTTAGTAGTTCTACAACTACAAGTAAAACACTTAAAACACAAACACACACACACACGAACAGATAAATGACCTTTTGTTCCCATCTGTTGCTCACGCGATTTAAAATGATGTATGCTGAAAATAAGGCTATTTAATACTCTGTGAATTTTCACAGAAGATTGACCCAAAAGATATTAGATTTTTTCTGTAATTATAATGCATAAAGAAAAAATGAGAGTTCAATGACTTCTTTGTTTTTGCTACAGTTTAAAATTTGTCTTTTAAAATGAAAAAAAAAAAAAGGTTTAGAGAAATGAGGAGTTAATGACCACAGTGTAAGTACTGTAACATAATATAGCCAAAAACTTATTTATGTCTTTCTCTATTGGCTAACTTCTGATTTGCCTTTTTGTATCTGTAAGCTTTCCTAACCTCTGAGCTCAAGCCAGGTAATACTTTGTGGATGGGGGGGTGGGTGGATGGATATGCCTAAAAAGGCAACCTGATACCAGATGACCCTGGGGATGTTGTGAAATGAGTATGTGTTTCAAAACAGAAGTCACAAATAAAAGAAAAAAGTGTGTATTTAGCATTAGCCTTTGAGTCGGCATAGCAGGACAGGTGGAACTGAGCTGCTTAGGCATTTTGAAGGTGAACATATGAAATTACATGTTGTGAGCTGGGATTCTTGATCTGGAGGGTTTGCCTAATACCTCTTGAAACAAATGGGATATTTTCCATTAACCAATTAACTGAGATAACGTGGGTTCATTTAATTTTCCCTGTAGAAACAATGAGTCCATGGTAAAATACGAGTTTAGTCTGGCAATCTCTTCCTGATTTGAATAGTCAGTAAAGGAGTATTCCAGAAGACTTGGGATGTCCCACAGAGCACTCCTCATTTCTAGGCATTTCTCTCTGTTTTCAGTAACAGGTTACTTCCTAGTCTGTGCAATGTTTTGTAACGAGGTATTGAGACTTTTGCTGCACTGGGTGCTAAATTTTCTTATTAACATTGAAATATGCCCACAGAAAAGAATAGTTTTTGGATGTCTCTGACTCACCTCATTAAAAGCAGTACAGATATTGGAACACTGCTCTTATGGGAAATCTGAAGGTGTGCATTAATCTTTTAATTAATAACTTAAAAGAAAAATGATTTTCTTTGTGCATATGAACTAATTCTTAACAGGGTGATCAAAATGAAATGCAAGGGACAAGAAAAGCAGGTCTGAAATAGCTGGCACAACATGTTATACCTGTGGCTGGATTTCAGACATTTTCCATACGCAATTGAAATTCATTATATCTTTGTACAAAAGGTTATTTAGGAAGTCTGACATGGAGAAATTACTGGAGTGGTTTGACTTACCACATTATGCATACAGTAATCTTTGAAAGGTTTCCATTGGACTGAGCAGTCAGAATTAACAATAATTTTGCCTTTAATTTCTAACTGTATTGGCAATAATGTAATCTAATGAATTTTTAATGACAATTCTAAGCAGTTCTATCGATTAAATTCAATTCAGCCCAATGAATTCTTAAAATATGAAAGTTATTTTTAAAATATTGTCTTTATAAAGACTACAGAAAAGAAAGTATTGTTTTAAAACTTGGAAACAGTATCTCACTGTTTATTTATTGGTGTGAGATATTCCAAATTTTCTTACAAACCAATGGTTCTTTCCTACTTTACATATCTTGGATTTATAGACTGAGTTGTCCTTTAGGAATGAAACAGCCACCAATTGCCCCGAGCGTACTTTTTCCTTTTATCCTTTCAGGATGACTTCATTAGCTACTTCTCTAGACACAGATGAGGCAAGAGCAGAGGGAAGCAGGGAGGGGAGGTGAATTTTAGCCAGCCTGTAAATATCTAGGCTACAAGCACAAATTGGTATGTTACTATATTTTAACTAGTTGATAAATTTTAGGGCGAGCCAGTAGTTAATTTCCCTCAGTTAACACATTCTAAGGCACATGGCCAAAGAAATCAAGATGGTAATGCTTTTCTCCACACTGGGTACATTTATTTACGTGAAATGAAAAATATCTTTGATCAAAGCCACGTAGAGATTATATTAAGAATACGTACTGAAGGTACCTTGCTTAATTGTAGCAGTTGTCGTGAATTCTTAGGGTAAGAAAGTGACTGTGGAGAGCTTAATGTCCACAACTGCTGAATGCCTAGTTGCTGGAATAAGAGGAGAGTTGAAATCACAGCTGTCACATATGGGAACATTGGATTGATACCACGGTCCCTTCTTTTTTTTCCATCTCCCTACTCCCCCTCAAAGTCTCCAAACTATTTATTAAGAAAAAAAGAAGTAATAACGAGGAGCTGTCTTAGCACAAGAAATACGGGCCAACATGCAGCAGGGCCGAGATCATTATTTTTAGTGAAGCACTCTGGTTTTGTTCTGAAAACACTTATAACTAAGAATTGGCCTCTGTGTGAAGTAGAAGAGCCCTGCTGATACTGGATTGATGCTCTCCATAGGAATGTGAGCTGCAGAGTTTTGGCCACGAAAGCAGCTCCCATTATGGGCTTTTTTCTCCTGTGTGTGCGTGTGTATGTGTGTGTCTCGAGAGGCTAGCTGCTAAATTAGAAGCTGTGATTTGTATTCAAAGAGGAGGTAAAAGAATATCTACTAACTTTCAACATAATTGCTTATGTTGCTGAGTGGGTTGCGTTTGAAGTGTTTGTAGCACTGCAGAGTGATGGTTCTGCAGCAGACTGACAGAAGACTGCTTGTACCAATTAGGCACTGCTTCTTTAGCTCAGAAGGGGAAAGCTGAATGTATTGATTTCTTCCTATGTTTAGAATACAATGAATGAAAACTATACCTTATGTGTTCTGGGAGCTACGCCTGCACTGAGCAGACTGGAGAAAACTGTAACAAACGCAAAAACAGAGCAGCTTGTTAAGGATTCATTTTAAAAAGGAAATAGAAATACCCTTTTGTCAGCTGGCAGAAGTGTCTGAACACTTAATGATGGCAGTTTTGATTCGGTACAATAGTTACCTTATGAACAGCCAGGAGCTTGGTTTGCTGTTTACTCTTTGCTTTCTTGACTTCTAAGGAACAAATGGGCAAAGGGAGGAGTTGAACCTATTTGAAAAGTTGAACCAATTAAATTCGGTAGAATGGATACTTGTCTTACCAGAAGTGTATTTATATCTCTGCTTCAAATAGGAAAGATGAGAAATTTTTAAAAAATGAAAATGACAACTTGAACTGGTTTAATCATGAGGGTGTTCCATTACATGTATAGTTAGAGCAGGACACATCACTGTTGACTGTCATTTAGTCGAATCTAGCCTGTAAAGCTTGCTCTCTTAGGTTCACAAGAGCATTTATATGATGTGAGAATTGAAATGATGTCCAGGCCTACATTATTCTAGGTTTAGGGGTATTTTATGTTATGTATTTTCATGTAAAATGTTCATGGAAATGAGACAGAGAAAAGTCCTGTCTGTGTTTTGCTCACCAAAATGAGTTGGGCAATATGAAATCCATCTGTAAGTTCGTTCTGCTGATTTTCATAAAGTTTGTGAATTCAGTAGAGAAGAAACTCTTGTGGCGGTGTTTCCACATTCAAGTATTTGATTTCTTCCTTTCAAGTATGCATATGACTTATGCTGCAGGTAGAAATGGATCTCTTCTCTGGCTTAACCACACAATTCATGAAATGGAAGCAAATACTGGGGGAAACTACAGCAACAAGACTTCTTTACTGGCCTTTTCAAAGTGTAGTGTATGGATGTCCTTTTAATCCTCCCCAGAGATTTGTAAGCACATGCCAGAAATAAACAGCTGACCTAAGGAAGAGAATTCTCCTGTGCATCTGCTTGTGTTATAGGTTTATGGCAGTAACGAGCTGTGGAAATCAATCTTTTGTAATCTCTGCCCTTTATGCTTTACTCAGAGGGCTGCTGTCACAACTGTAAATAATCCATTTGTGGATCTGTTTGAAGATAAAAGAGGTTGGCATGCAAAAAAGCTTTGCCGTGCTCTCTAGTTACTTATCCAAAAATGAATGCGCAAAACCAGGGGTGTTTTGGGTTCGCCTTATTGATTTAGATTCTCCTTCCTGCAAAATCCTGTTAATGCAGATTGCATTTTCAAGACAGGGCTTACAGTACAGGCAAGACTTAAAAATTTATATTGCCTATAAAATTCCTACAGAATAAACCTGTCCAATTCTATCTTGTAAGCAAGGACCTGGTGAATAGAGGCAACACAAATGGAATGTAACAACTTGCAGGTACAGCCGTTTATGTACATGTACCATATTTCCTCAAAGCTGTGCAAGACAAAGGAGGAAAGAAGGGCAGAAACTGTTGTAATTATTATATCATTCTTAAGGTTTTACATAGCTAATTTTTCCAGCTTCAGCTGTGTTGTCTAATTGAAAACTAGCAATCTTAAATTTGAAAATGAAAAAAATCTTGTTAGCATGGATCCCTTTCCAGAAATGCTTACATTATATGATGAGCTCATTATCTTTTTTGCATTAACAGCACATATTTTGAAGTCTGCTGTTCATTTATCCAATTGTGTTCTCTTCTCCATGTGCTCCAGTGGCAAGGTCACTTTCCCTTTGTAGTGGTCTGTCCATCGGGAAAATAACCTGATATGTAATAAACAGGTTTCACAGGTGGGACTGCTTGCAGCCTTTGCGCCGTTCTCTTGGGAGAGCAGAATATTCTGTATGTATCTTGGTGATGAGCCATGTATGGAAGATATTATTTATGATTTAACTGATCTTTATTGTCCCTTATCTTTAGGGACAAGACTGTCCCATAGTCAGGCCTCCATGTCTTTGCAGTGAACCACAGAAATCTGAAGAACCCTGTGAATAGATATGCAATAGGGAGAAGACTAATACACTGCAGAATTACAGCTCTTCCCCTGTGGGTGGTGAAAGGCAGGGAAGCCTTTATCTGGCTTTCTCAATGCTGTCTGAACTGTCTTTCTGATGAGTCTGTGTTTTCCCTTGTGCTGTGTTCACTACTCTGTGCATGCTAGATATCTGTGGAGACAGTATTTGGCATTTTACTGAGGTGACAGAAATGCAACTCTTCTCCACCACTTCCTTCAGGATTCGCAGCTTGCCAGTTTGATGATCCTTACAAAGCCTTGTGTGCCACCACTTCCTGACTTAGGATCACTTAGAAGCCACCTCAAAAGCTATGCTAATGTAGATTCTCTTATTACAGGTCACTTCTGTGAGATATTTAAAACCAAAAGGAACAAACCAGACAATGGAGTTGGTAAATGCACCTCTTCCATGAGGGGGTAAGTGTTGGAAATACCACGTTACCAAAGGTTGATGGCTTCTGTGAATCACAGCAGAGCTGAGAAGAGACTGAGTTTGAGCCACAAATGTTGCTGTGAGGTACCTCCTCCTGTTTTCAATTTGATACTTATCTGCTGTTTTGGCAGATAAGTAATATCTGTTGCTGTTGGCACAGTAAAGATCAGGTCTTTTAATTAAGTGGATGTCCTCAAGTTTCACTGACTTTTGAGTTTGGGGGAGAGTTTAATTTTTGGAGGATCTTTTAGAAATGAAGCGATTGGTGTAGCAACAAGGAGAGAAAATTCTTTACTGGAAAAGAATGAAAAAAGAAACAACAATGCCTTTAAGGCTGACACAATGAAAAAGATCCTGTGGAAAAATAGTAAGTACAGTGCTGGCTACAGAGAGGATCCAAATTATTCAGGCTGATCATCATCATCATCATGGCTT
>NW_010392482.1:8006-12068 GCF_000710305.1 Buceros rhinoceros silvestris | reverse complement strand
ATCTATATTATATATTATAGCTATTAAAATATCAATTCACTGGATAAAAACCGGATGGATGGCCAGGCCCCGTGAGTATTGGTAAATGGAGTTAAGTCCAGTTGTCAGCCGGTCATAGGTGGTGTCTCCCAGGGCTCAGTATTGGGGCCTGTTCTCTTCAACATCTTTATCAATGATCTGGATGAGGGGATCGAGTGCACCCTCAGTAAGTTTTGCAGATGACATCAAGCAGGGTGGGTGTGTCGATGTGCTTGAAGGTCAAGAGAGTCTACAGAGGGATCTGGACAGTCTGGATCGATGGGCTGAGGCCAATAGTATGAAGCTCAACAAGACCAAGTGCCGCGTCCTGCACTTGGGCCACAACAACCCCCTACAGTGTTACAGGCTTGGGGAAGAGTGGCAGGAGAGCTGCACAGCAAAAAATGACTTGGGGGTGCTGGTCGACAGCTGATTGAACATGAGCCAGCAGTGTGCCCAAGCAGCCAAGAAAGCTAATGGCATCCTGGCTTGTATCAGAAACAGTGTGGCCAGCAGGAGCAGGGAAGTGATTTTCCCCCTGTACTGGGCAGTGGTGAGGCCACGCAGAAAAAGACCTGGGGTTGTTGGTCGACAGCCGATTGAACATGAGCCAGCAGTGTGCTCAGCTGGCCAAGAACACCAATGGCAACCTGGCTTGCATCAGAAATAGTGTGGTCAGGAAGAGTAGGTAAGTGAGTGTCCTCCTGTACTCAAGACTAGTGAAGCCAGACCTCAAATACTGTGTCCAGTTTTGGGCCCCTCATTACAAAAAGGACATTGAGGTGCTGGAGCTGGTGAAGGGTCTAGAGAACAAGTCTTACGAGGAACTGGAGTTGTTTAGCTTGAAGAAGAGGAGGCTCAGGAGAGACCTTAGAACCTGAAACCTGAAAGGAGGTTGTAGTGAGGTGGAAGTTGAACTCTTCTCCCATGTTTCAAGTGACAGGGCTAGAGGAAAAGGCCTTAAGTTGCACCAGGGGTGGTTTAGGTTGCTTGTTAGGAAAAAATTCTTTACAGAAAGGGTTGTGAAGCACTGGAATGTGCTGCCCAGGGAGGTGGTGGAGTCCCCGGAAGCGTTTAAAAGGCGTGTAGGTGTGGTGCTGAGGGACTTGGTTTAAGGACTCTGGCAGCGCAGGGTGAATGGTTGAACTTGATCTTAAAGGTCTCTTGCAACCGAAAGATTCTGTGATTCTGTAATTTCACCATTTCTTTTAAAATCTTAAATTCAAAACACAGACAATTGTCCTTTTGATTTTCCCATTTATTTCTCCGTTTCCCCCTTTTTCTTTTCTGTTGCTTCTAAATAGACACGGAGTCAGTAATGAAGTGTTTACTCCCTCAAGTTTCCTAACTAGTACTGGGAGTTATCATATTTGATACCAAATAATGTAAAAAAGAAGGTAATGTCTTTTGAAGTGCTATCATAGAACACTAAGATGTGCAAAGTCCTTGTAAACTGGAAAGAGTTGAGCACCAATGAGACTCAAGTATTTCAGCAATTGCCATCATGAACCTTAATTGGTTCTCTTAAGGCAGTATAAAGCATTAACATTTCCTCACAAATCCTGATGGAAATTTTGCACATTAACAGTACAAATTCCTCTCCTATTTGATCACACGCTCTTTGCAAGGAGTTGCTTCAACTCTGAAGAAATAGTCTATTTATTCATATTTTAAAACCACTTTGTTTAAAAAAAGGCACCATGAACTGCCAATCACTTCCTGAAGTTACTTGTAGATAGAACAGCAAGACAGGAATGTTCTGCTGAAGCTGTGCATAGATGCCTGTGAACATCTGCCTCCATTGAAACTGACTTGAATCTACCAACATCTACGTGAAGAGGATTTTACTTTCTGACTTTGTTGCTCAGCCTTAGCACAGATACATGGGGAGAATGGTAAGACTACAAAGCGGTACAAAGGCTATTCCTTCTGAGCAGCTTCAGATATGGTGGGTAGCATGACCTCTGTATAAACACCAAATCACACCCTTATACTGCTTGGTGCAACTCAACGCTGTCCTAAGGAGTGGATAGATATGGGCTCATCTTGGTGATCATTTCTCACACAATAATGTTTAAGTGGCTTGATCTATACTAGTGAGAAATATCTTTAAAACTTTATAACAACATTTTAAAATGTTTGAGCACACTTTTTTGTTCTTGAGAATTTAAAGGCAAACCTTTTTCTTATGTTTTCTGCAATCCAGAAAGAATAAAAAAGTGTAGACATTTCTCGGCTATAGGGGGAAAAAAAAAAAGGAAAAAGAATAAAAGAAAACGTCATAGGTAAGAAAGTTAGAAGAAAAAAAGAATTCACTTCCAGAGGAAGTACTGCCCACAAAACAAGATCACACATTTCGGATAATTACGGACTACTGTTACATCTGGTCATTCGAGAGATGAGGTTTAAAAATAAATTTATTCACTTGCAGTATTCACAATAATGTTATAATAGCATTATTACTTAGTAGGCTTTAGATAAAAAAAGAAGGGCTATGTCTCAAAGAGATGTTACTGTGACAATGAAATCCTGCTCATGTTAAGGTTTCCATCTACAGATGAAAGAAAAATCTCACTCCTCTCAATGGAATATCTGAAAGTCTCACTTAATTGATCATCTGTTAGTAATTCTTACTTCTAACTTGAAGGCTATAAAAAGATTCAGGTGTTTGGTTTTGGGTTTTTTTTGTTTTTTTTTTTTTTCTAATAGGGTTGTTTATGTAAACTTCATATTTTGCATCTATTTCATAGAATAATTTTACCAGCTTTTGCATTAATTAACTGTATGTCATGAGTTAAGGCTGGGCCAGCCACTAGACTAATGACAGCTACTCTATTAATCCCTCTCCCTTCCTAGAGGGGAAGAGAAAGGGAATAAGGGAGACTTTTGGATTGGAAAAGAAAACTAAAACAGCTTTAATGAAAATGATAACAATAAAACTAAATACATATAAACCCGATACTTAAACAAACATCCTCCAATGGTAATTATGTCACTGTAATCCCACCACGCTGGCGAAGTCACAGACTAGACTCAGTGGCAGACAGGAACGAGAATCAGGAGCCAGATTCTGGAACTGGATTCATGAATGCACAGACTTGGATCAAATGCGGAATAGATAGACTCCTCATGGAATACTGGCCATTGAAGAAGAGAGCTTGACCCTTGTGATCCCTCAGCTTTATACCAAATATGACGTCTATGGGATGGAATACTTTGTTGGTCAGTTTAGGGTCACTTGTCCTGTCTGCTCCCCCCGCAGGTGCAGCCTCTTACTGCATCCCAGCTGTGTACCAATTATCTACCAATGTGGTAAACAAGTTTAGCAGCGACCTCTGTCTTCACAGGGCAAAGTATAAGCAAGAGCTTTTCTTCACACCAGTCCCTGGCAGTGACTGTAAACATCAAACGTTATCACTTCCAGAAGCAGACACTGCAAAAATATGCCATTAACTTCAGAAAGTGCAGTTAGTTAGAAGAGACTGAGCTGAAGAGTAAAATCACTGAAGAGAATTAGCTCTGTTCAAACCATTAACTTGAGAGGATCCCTCTTCCTGATTGCCTGAAAGCTAATAAAAAAGCTCCTAAATTAAAACAAAAAGATAGTCAACTATCCATTTTTTTATTAGTCTAAGACTGGGTCTGAAATCCTACTACAGAAAATGGACACTGACTTATCTGTTCCAAGATCTGTTGAGGTAGCTTTAATCCAGCCAAAGGTGGGAGATAAAACTCTAGACACGAAAACTTCAACCATTTATACTGTCTTCTTTTTGTAGTCAGTGAAGAACAAATACTTCTAAGACATGATTTATCTCAAACCAATGTAAATGTCTAAAGTGTGGGAGCTGAATGGACTGTCAACAGAAGTGCCTGTTCTGTCGTCTCTCTACAAAAGTAGTTTAGACTAAAACACAGGCAAAGGTGTCCTGTTTAGATGTAAAAATTTCTGTATTAGAGAAATTATATACCCCAGCTTTTAACATTGCAGCAGTGTTAAAAACAACTCAAGAAAAAGTGACAAACAAGTGCAGTTCTTTCCCT
>NW_010392482.1:0-7911 GCF_000710305.1 Buceros rhinoceros silvestris | reverse complement strand
TAATCAGTGCAAATTTAAGTTCAAATTGAATGTCTCCAAAGGCAGTATGTTGACTGTCAGCCTAGACACAGAGGTTAGTTGAATTAAATGTAAGGAGTATTCACCACTTTTGCTTCATCACCTATGTAGCTAAGATTTTAATATACACCAAAGGCAAGAAGCTAGAGCAAGAAAGATATCTAGCTTAATGAGGAGAGCTTTCATGGTAGGGAGATCAGAAACCTGGGTTTTGAGCTGCAAATCATATCATAGTTCTAATATTATTTGCATACTTTTTCCAGTGACACAAGGAATGCCAAATATATAGCCAGTGCTTATGCGGAACCGGGTCTAACAGTCTAAACCAGAATGAGATGTGATAGGCAAATCTCAGTAAAAGGGTGAGAAAGACAAAAATGACAGTGATGGGAATCTAAACTTTTGTATCTTCCTTGTTGTATTTTTCTGGATAAGAGAAATTGAGATACTGATGAATTACCAACAGGCCCCTTGTCCAGAAAGACCACTGCTTCTTAAGGCTTGTTTGGAGAAAAAAAAAAAATGACCCTCAACAGAGAGTTTTATGTACGATTTAAAATAAGTATCATGTTATATTACAGTTGAAGTTACTGCGTATTATGAATACAAATAAAACAGAGCAAGTTTGTTCTAGATAAGTCAGCAGTCATGTTTTATGGTATTTGAACTGACATTTTGCAAGCACCACAGATTCAATTAGATTAGCTATTTCAGAATCTGTTGAAAATTGTAAACATTTCTCAAAATACGTGCTTTTTATATTGTACATTATATGACATAATGTTACTTTATAAAGTCTGGTAAAATGCCAAACAAAAATGATCCTTTGTTTAGGCATCGCTGCGTGCTGCCTATAAACTTTGATGCCACCTGCATGAATCTGAGAGCAGAATTCATAATGACAGAGACACTGCCTAATCTAGGGTAAATCTTTTACTCCCTTCTAGTGGGATCTTTATCAGCAATGACCCAGAATGACAACCAATCACTGAAACAAAAGGCTGTAATGTCGAGACTGTTCAGCAAGTCCATCCTCCTCCCACTTGATGGGTATCTCTCTATTCTCAAAATGTTTCCAACTGAATGTTTGGACACATTAGGCTTGTCTTACATAGATGCAAAGAAAAGGGAGGTATTGTATTTGCTTTTCCTGTGTCTGTATCTTTCTTTCTTTAGAATCACATCGGCAGGTTCTTAGCTAGCGTCAATCTGTGCAGCCCTATGAAGCCGGCTATGAGGCCCAAGTCTTTCTCACTGCTGTCTGCTCAGAGAAATGCTTATGGCTGAGAGTTTTTCACATCCCAATTATTCTTTAGCAGAAGAATTCTCTCTCTCTCTCTTTCTTTTTTTTTTTTTCATAAACCAGAGTGATGTAGACATACATCTGGTTGTAATCTTGCTTATCTTGTCAAAGCATCTCCCATAAACCCCTTTCGGTGCTGTAGCAGAAATATTGTCACGAGGTTACCTCACAATATTTTATTTCAACGGTATTTATACCTCTGGTGGTTGCCTCCAAATTGTGTTCATCTATTACGAATTTATTTAGGGTCTTTATCTTTTAGTGTATTGTGAAAACATCCTGAATTACATTGTAATGATTTGTTTTCTGTCTTGTAATTGTATGTTACAGGTAAAATTGTGGCTGACTTTTACTGAAACTACAGGAATGTGTGAAGAACCATATACTCTCTGTCCTTCAGTGCCAGGATAATGAACCTTAAAACACGGAGAAGGATAAGGAATGGCAAATGTTATATTTTCCCCGGGGGTGAGTAATTCTTGAGGGTATTGAAAGGACATGCATAAAGCATATATAGAACCTTAATTCTGCCTTCCATAATATACCAAATAGGGCTATTCACAAGGGGGAGGACAAGCCGTGTATTATAAAAGGCAGCAGTAAAATTACTTCACCCTACAGCAAAGGGAAACCAAAGAAAGAATTGTGACTGTCTGTCCCTGGGCTCCTCCTAGCACAGGACTAAGTTAAAAAGCTCGATCTCGCTTGATGCAAGTAGAGTTTTTAACCTGTTTTAGCTCCTTTGCCTTTTGAGTGAACTACTACATTTTGTTGATACAAATAGGATGCCAAGATTCTGTCCAACTAATGTGATCACTATAAAGAGTGGTGGGAGTTTGTCTTAAGACTTATTTACAACTGTGAGATAATTAATGCAAAAAACAAACAAAAAATAAGAATCAAAATATTAAAACACTACAGAGTTAAAGGAAAGCAAGAAAAACAAATGAAAATAAATTTTAAAAAAGCAGCAGAATCCATAAATGTAATGATCTACTCAAATTTTTGATGGAACTTCGTGAGTTTGGGATGAATATCAGATATAATGTAAGTCTCTAGTTTTAATGCAGAGATGATATAGACTACAATAACTTATGGAGTCTGTCTCATACATGTGAGTGCTTCATAACTTACTAGTACCAGAAGCCATAATGAGTTATGTCACACTTCTCTTGCATAGCTTCCAAAGCTTGTAACTCACTACAAGCCATGAACACTATCATTATTTCAGAACAGCTCCAGTCTTAGAGATTCAGACCCAGACTTTGAGAATTTTTCTTATACTTCACCAGCAATGCATGAAAGCTAGAAACGATTACAAGAATATAAGGCTGATGCACATATTCTGACCTACTGTTCTTTGCATAGCCAGGAAAGTACTTCTCTTTCTTTTCAATTTTTGGATGAAGAAACTCCAGAAGTTTACAAGATCTGTTTTTGAAAGGGTAAGGTTTCCAAAATGCGAAGTGTCCACTTGTTCTCAGTGGCTGTAGGCATTTATGTAGATCAGCCAATTGCCAAAGAATAACCTCAGTGGAATAACTCAGGATTTACAAAAAAGTAAATGAAAAAAGAATCATGACTGCTAATTCCAACATCTCTAAGGCTCTGTGCAAGTAATTATAATTTCTCCTCATCACAATTAGAATTATTTCAGTATGTTGGAAAATAAACCCAAAGCTTACATGAATTGCACGGGTACTTATTGTTACTGTTGTTTTATTGTTGTGGAGGTGGACAGACTATCAGCATGTGATTTTAGATGGGGTTAGTCTAGTTACTGGTTCCTAGTTATCCTTTGTCGATTTTGTTTTTCTGGTTCAGTAGTACAATTTAGAGAAATGAGAAGTGTCAGTTTATATAACTACAGCAGTAAAAAACCTTTCTAGCACTTAAAAAAAATCATTCCTGTGTAATTTGAAAATTCCTGCCCTTCTCATTTTTATTATATCTCTGGTTGTGGTCATTTGTCCTACATTTCAAAGGGCAAGAATGCATGATGGGTTTCTGGCACTGCCAAGAAGTACATTTCAAAGGATTTACATGATTTTAAAAATGTATTGACATAGGAATAAAGAAGTTACATTTCAGCTCTTTCTCTAAAGGAGGAATACGTGACCTAGACAGAACAATCTGCATCTCAGAAATAGGGCTTTTACTTTGCCAGGTGCCTTGCTGAGGGTTCAGACAGACAATCTAATAAGGTTAAAGCTGTTGCTCAGGTAGCTCTACTAAATCAATGATAAATGATCCCCTAAGAGTTTCAAAATGTGATTGTGCATGTACACAATGAAGGTGTAACTTACGCGGGTACATCCTGTATAAGTTCATCACAAGAAAGTCTACGTTCAAAGAACAACATCAGGATCGCAAAGTAAATCTTAGTAATTGTAAGTAATCTTCAGGTGCAGTTCAGTTTGTTGCTGCAACCTTTAATCTACACATAGACAGTATGCATTACAGTGTAGTCTTTCATTGCAATAAAAACTTCTCAGAACGAATAAACTCCTGAGGTAGATTTCAGATTTCTTGAAGCGCCTTTATTCTGGTGATTCCTAGCTTTTAAGTGTTTGCTTTGAAAATTCAAGTTATATTTTCTCAATGCAATGACTGTGGGATTTTTAGCAGTCACATGGTGTTTTATGAGAAAATTCTAACACAGTTCCTTGATTAGCGACAGTCTTCAGTACTGCTCTCCTAGCCCTTCTGTACTAACTCCTTGAACTAAACCAGTCGATGGCTAAAGGCAAAGTAGTTTGGATCCATGAGTTAGAGTGGGATGGTGTAACATGCCAAAAGGGTGGCCATCATTCACAGAGAGTTTAAACAGCATGAAATATGATCTAATAAACCAGGAACAAAGTATGAGCCATTTCTATCCAGCCTGCTGTCTTTTCTCCAGACAAGATGAGGGAACTTCAGAGAGGGCTTCCTCAGCTGCATCTTCTTTCACATGGTCGGCTCCAAGCCGATAGAAATGAGACCGATAAGGTAATTGCTTTACCCACATATGGATGACTGCTTTCCCTTATGGAGAAGAAAAGGTTTCAGATAAGAGGTATGTTACCCGTGTCATGTCTGACCACAAATGTAGGTAGAGAAACAATGAGAAATAAAATAGGGGTTGCTCTGTGTTCTTGGCTCAGAAGAATCCTTTCACTTGCTCTTGTTTCTAGTGAAAAACAGTCCCATCCTTCAGGCCACAACACTGACAGTTTTCACTGAGGAACCACGGTAAAAAGGTCCAAAAGTTTGGTCTGTTCTAATCAAGATTTGGGTTGCAATTGATGCGTGGAAAAAACTCCGCAATCAAAATTGATTGTGAAGCAGGTATGTTTATTGTGATTTCAGCTCTATAGAGTTGGGTGCAGCGAGGGTCAGGTACCCTTAAGGAGGCTTGCACACCACACCGTAGCTTTGGCCTCTTATTTAAAGCAGTAAAACATACATATTCAAAGGATTGCTCAACCGCCTGGTACATATGTATTAGATTCTCCCGCTCCTGATGTAAATTAGGTCTCCTCCCCTTTGCACATGCGCAGTCTTCTTACATGTTACAGGTCATACAACGTCATGCATCGCATGTCTCATTAACTTGAACTTATGCCTCCCCTGGGAGGAGAAAGTAATATTCAACAGTCTATTAAGCAGGCACAGTTCGGGGAGGGCTAGTCATTATCTCTTGTATCTTATGACTCAGATCCCTTCAGGCCACATCCTCCCTCATGGCTGTAGAGACAATAGTCTTCTCCTCTTTATATTGTCCCAAACGATGAGGCGTCAAGTGATAAGACCCTGTTTACCTAGAGCTTTTAACAACTCAAAGACAGGGCAGGCAAGGCATTTTTAGCAAAGTTAACTAATATTCAAACCTGTGGATATTTTCTACTTTCCCAACTCAATATCACTAACTAGAAGAGAATCTAGCATACAGCTCTCTCAAGTCAATAGGTAGACTAATTTAATACATAGTACCAACTGACATGAATTATTAGCATGAATGGGAATATTCATATATTCTCATATGAAGAGTATGAATGAGAATATTTCCCAAGAATCTTCTACAAGTTTTGTACAACATAATATAAAAAGAGATAAGCAAATAAAGTGCATGCTCACATTTCATAGCTATATTTGTAATAAGCCAGGAATGAGGCCCAGCAGGTAAAATAGATATCCTTTGGAACCTGGAAAATCCAAGTAGATATTTACAGGACCAGCTAGATTAACTTTTTTTTTTTCAACACATTTCAGAGGATTTTTATTTACATGTAAATAAACCTAACTATAGATAGGTATGTGGGAAATAAAATGTTAAAGAAGGGTTAAATAAGCACATGTGAGTGATTGCACTGACACTTCCAGAGACTAATTAGAATCTTCTGGTTGATAGTAAGTATTAAATAATTATTTGAATATGCAGAAGCTAGTTTTATCTTATTTGTATTTATACATAGTATATTTTCTCTGTTAAAAAAAGATAAATAATTAACATTCCGTGTTAAAAACAATGAACATAAGGTAGTATATTTAACCCATTTTTATTATTGTTAACACTCTTATTCAAGACATGAACTGAAGTAGCAGAGTTTCTATAGAGTTAGAAAACTTGGGTCATCTTCCTGGGCGAGCAGATATATAAATATATATTTTTATATATATATACACGTGAAGCCTGCCAAACCTGTGAGCCATGATGAAGGAGCTTAATTAAAGTTCATGGACAAATTAAAAGTGAGAAAAAAATAAAACAGCAAGAAATACATTAATTAAAAAAACCTGTATCTTAAAAAGAGCAGACCCATGGGTATCAGTACAGTAATAAGGAACAGCAGGGGTGACCATCAGGCAGAAGATAAAATGGAGTAATATGGGGTGAGAGACCAATCTGTCCAGGTGTAAAGTTGTTATAAAACCCGTTACACTATGGCTCAAAAATAGTGCTGAAGAGCTCAGACTGAGTTGTCTGGGAAAAGCTCTCCTTTCCCTGTGTCAAGGAAAGGTCCCGTTAAAGTATTTCCTGTTTGGCATAAGAATGATCTTTGGTTACCATTTTGGTTATCACAGCAGTATTGTAATTCTACGTTCTCGTATGCCTTTTCTTAGGCCTTTGGATCTTTTCAGTAAATAAAAGACAAGGTGTATATTTAATGTAAAACAAATAAAGAGTAATCTGTTCCAGTGAGGAGAACAGATTTCTGATACTTTGTGAGATTTTCTTTAGTATTTATAAGGCTAAATTTCTAGGAAACCAATATGCTGCTCAGGACACTTTCAAATGTTGGTCCTCATAAAAATGGGTTTGATTTTTTTATTTTCCAGATTCCTTACAGTTTTCTGAACTTTTGGAGGTTTTCTTCTTTGCTTTTGGTTTGTGAAGTCTATAACTGTGGGTAGAATCCACAGATAGTCACCACAGTTTCTCTCTAGAGGATGCATAAGTACTTGTAGAGATTGGGTATTTAATTTTCCTGTATACTTATTTCTGTCTGTAATAGGTAGTTCATTAGAGATGTTTACACTGTGCCTGATGCTCATTGAGAGGAATCTCATGCTGTTTCATGCTAATGGAAAGCTGATGAAAATTTGCTGTTTCAAGCAATTAATATTAACAATTTTCGTCACAACTATAGCTGTCATTCTGCTCTGTGGTAATAGCAGCTGTAGCAAGGCTGTGGTAAAGGCAAAATAGGCAGTGGATGAAAAATCATTTTGTAGCCCCTATTAGTTTCCTGCCCTGACAACAACTGCTTTGTTTATGCAGAAATATGGCTATGATTTAATATATTATCCAGAAATTTTCAGAAATCACTTGAAACAGTTATTATTTATCAAATCAGGACAAGAACTCAATTTTAATTGAGGTAGTTTTAATGAGCTGTTTTATTTTAGACAACTAATCCTGTATCTAGTTAAATTAATTGTTGGGCTGGTTCCTGTAAAAATGATAATAAGCATGTGCCACTTGATTCTTTGCTCACATTCTTCCATGAGAAAAATCGGATTGGAGAGGATGGAAAATGTCCCTTAGTGCCCACTACAGTCTGTTAGACTTTTATTTTTCCACTTCACTTTTCCCTATTCTATTCAATTCTGCTTTCACTTTTCTCCATTTCTAGGATTAAATATGAAACCTTAAAAGAGAGATAAATTAAAACTATTAAAAAGTGCAACTTTAAAAAGATTAAAATAAATAAGAAGAGTCCATTTTTATTTTTAAGTATTTTGAATGTAAAACCCACTCTTATTGACACTACGTTCAGCCTGCAGTTATCTCATAAAACAGATTCATATCACAATTCTGAAGGGATTGAAAATCCAGCTGTTACAATGGAGTAAGTATAATATTCTTGCCAGATTATCAGGACGTCCAAGAATCTAACTTAATGTGATACTTAACATTTTACTTGATTGTAGAGCTAAAATGAACAACCGTATCCTTGCAGATCTAAGAGGACTTACTGACGGGATCTTTATTTTCTCACAAAAACCCAACCTTTCACTTTTTTAAAGTCACGTGATTTTTATACTAAATAGGTATAAATATGTATTTATGTATATAAATATATAATATGGGTATAAATATAGGT
>NW_010392481.1:6905-11363 GCF_000710305.1 Buceros rhinoceros silvestris | reverse complement strand
ACTAAAATGCTGCTGACATCCTTCTGAGGAGAAAAAGCTTTCTTTCCCCACACCTACGAAAGAAAATGCTAGAGAGGGGCTGTCCTCCTCCTCCTCCTCCAGTGATAGCTGCTCAGGCAGGCATGGCCGCGAGATGAGGTTTCACCCCGGACACCCCCACCAGTCCCCTCCGACGGACACTTTTCCGCCAAAGACAAAAAACGTCTGGTTTTGAGGTCGATGGAGACAAAGAAACACCTGAGGCCACTTCTGGTTGGCAAACCACCGCCACCCTTGGAGCAGAGCTCCCGAGAGCGGTTGTGCAGCCACCACGTCTCACCCCAGGTCCCTGCCTTCTCCTGCCAGTCCACCCTGGGGTCCCTCCATGACTCCTGCAGACAGACAGACAGACCTGGAGAGGGCAAACATCCCATCCTGCTCCTGCCCCTGAGCAGCCCACCCCCACCCCGCCACAACCTCTTGGGCGTGTGGTGCAGCCACCACGCCTCCCCCCAGGTCCCTGCCTTCTCCTGCCAGTCCACCCTGGGGTCCCTCCATGACTCCTGCAGACAGACAGACAGACCTGGAGAGGGCAAACATCCCATCCTGCTCCTGCCCCTGAGCAGCCCACCCCCACCCCGGCACCACCTCTGTTACAGAGCTACACAAGATGCCTCCAGTGGGGTGGAACAGCTTGAAGAGGGACAACCTGGCCACCTTGGGCATTTGGCCTGGCTTCTTGAAGACCGTGCCTTGTTTTACCCCATCGAGCAGCAGACACAGTAATAACCAAAAGGATTATTGGAGGATATTTCAGCTGAACTGTTGAATTCAGATGCAAAAAAAAAAAAAAAAAGCCATGAAGTCACCACCGCTTTACCGCTGACACACTGACAGAAAGTTTTATTTATACTTTTAAATAAAAAGATTTCCTCACACTTGAAGGTTCCTCTCTGAATCACACAGAATCATCTGGCTGGAAGAGACCTTTAAGATCACCAAGTCCCACTCCTCTCCTTTAGGCTCCCGTTTTCTGAGACAGAGAAATACGCTGACCGCACCCGGCTATAAGCCCCTTTGTGTGTGTGTGTCAAATTTAGATAACAGAATCACACAGAATCATCTGGCTGGAAGAGACCTTTAAGATCACCAAGTCCCACTCCTCTCCTTTAGGCTCCCGTTTTCTGAGACAGAGAAATACGCTGACCGCACCCGGCTATAAGCCCCTTTGTGTGTGTGTGGCACACACGGATCTATTGTAAAGGACGTTACGGCAAGCGCCAGGTCTCACATGTCCCCTAAAAGAGGGGACACCCTTTAAACACCATTTCCTTTTCTCCTCTGAACATTGTCAGCGCTTTCCCCCCAAGCGCACGGAGCCCAGGACCACCTCCAGGAGCACCACCACAACGCGGCTCGGACCCACCAGCTGCCAGGGGACGCAGCTCACTGCAGTCAAGCCCATCCCATGCGAGGCATTAGGGACCGAGAGCAGCTCGAGGCGCGGGCAGCTCCCGGCACCGCCGGGACGCAGAAGATGCTGCGTCTTCTACTTACCCTTCCCTCGGCAGCGGCTTTGCCTGTTATACAAACAAGCTCTGCCCTGAGGTGGAGCGAAGATACGAATCATCCCCCCCAGCCCGGGAGTGTCGAATATAAAGACTACTTATCTTTAGAGAATCAACCTCACTTTGAAGTTCTATTAATATTTTATTTATTTCCATCCCTTCAAACAGCCCCCTCCTGCCGCCCTCAGCAGAGCAGAGCGGAAAAAACCACCCTGACAAGGAGCGAATCCTGAACCGTGCACGGGAGGTAGCGACGGGTCCTCCCCAAAAGCACCATCTGCTGCAGAGCGTTCAGCCCAAGGGAACAACCGTGAGGTGCGGGGCTTGGCCGTTACAGTTAAAAAGGCCTCTGGAAGATAAATAAGTAGCGGGACAGCGAAGGCTGATCCCAGACCAGCAGCAGAGCAAGGATGAAAATGGTCTGTGGCCCATCCAGCTCTCTTCAGAGGCGGGCACGTGCGAGGCTGATGGACACGGCACGCAAACCTGGCCAGAGGAGGATGCTCAGATCCCCACCTGCGTGAGTCTTCTATGGCATTTTAAAAACTTCAGTAGCTGGGAGAAGGCTGGACCTCGTCTTCTCTTCCCTTGGCACTTTCGGTTTTACAGACAGCAGTGGGCGTTCGGGTTTTTCTGGTTATGCCAGCCTGCAGGTATCCCACACTCTGTCTGCACGTTCACCAGGAACGGGAAGATGTTTTAAAGAAATACACGGAAATGAATTCCAGACTACTCAGCACTTCCTGCCGGAGCTGTGTCCCTGCGGTTCGCCCAGAGAACGAGCGCTCTGCTGGGGTGCTGGCAAAGAATTCCCAGCCTCACCTTTGCTCCTCTTTTTCCTCCTTTTTGCAAAAGTAACTCTTTCACCGTCTAAGATGCTCACTTCATCACTGTCAAGGCGTACTGCACTGAATTTGGCAGCTATCCAACCCTTACTGATACCATCCCCTTGAGAAGTGTCCCCAGAGCAGCCTCTTGGCCTAAGCCAGCCCTCCGCTGCTCCAGACACGATGTGGGCTGTGAACAGGGGCTGGCAGCCCCTGGAAGGTCAGGAGCAGGCTGAGAGAGGGAGAACCCTTTCATATAGAGCAATCAGGGGGTTCTCTGTAGAGCAAGAGGGTCCAGAAGTAACAACGGCCAAGAGGAACAGGGGGTCCAGGAGGAACGGGGGGTCTAGGAAGAATGGGGGATCCAAGAGGAACAGAGGGTCCAGGAATAATGGAGGATCCAGGAGGAACGAGGGATCCAGGAGGCACAGGTGGTCCAGGAGGAACCGGTGGTCCAGGAGGCACAGGTGGTCCAGGAGGAACAGGGGGTTCAGGAGGAACAGGGGGTCTAGAAAGAATGGGGGATCCAAGAGGAACAGCGGGTCCAGGAATAACAGAGGATCCAGGAGGAACAGGGGGTCCAGGAAGAAAGGGGAATCCAGGAGGAGCAAGTGTCCAGGAGGAACAAGTGTCCAGGAGGAACAGGGGATCCAGGAGGAACGAGGGATCCAGGAGGAACAGGGGGTCCAGGAAGAAAGGGGAATCCAGGAGGAGCAAGTGTCCAGGAGGAACAAGTGTCCAGGAGGAACAGGGGATCCAGGAGGAACGAGGGATCCAGGAGGAACAGGGGGTCCAGGAAGAATGGGGGATCCAGGAGAAATGAGGGATCCAGGAGGAACGAGGGGCCAGGACACTGCTTACCCAGCCAGCTCTGCGTGCTGCAGCATGTGGCAGTCACCTGCCACAGCGCATGGACCAGGAAGATGCTCAGTTTTCAGGGAACAAAGAGGAAATGCGTCTGCGTGGTGATGAGACCCCACTGACACGGAAAACTGCCCTGTGCCTCTGAGCGGCGCTTTGCTCCGAACGCCCCCGGACCCTCTCTCTGTCCCCATGTCACATACGTGACCACGGGAAGTTGACCCTCCAGAGCAAGGAGAGCCCAGAAGTGCTCGGAAATGGTCTCACGGGCATTTCTGTGGTTGCTCACAGATGGGCACGTGAAGTTTGGGCACCGTAAGGAGCAGACACGAGCTGTAAAAAAGGGGGAAGGATCCCTGTGAAGCTACACCCCTCACCTTCCACACCCACAACCAACTTGATAAATACAACGGCAACGCCATCGCCTAAAGCCTGGACCGCAACTTTGGGCTCCCGACAGGATGAGATTCTTCCCAACTCGCCAACATCACCAGCAACTGCGCCAAGCAGCGCGCTCTGTCCCCTTAAAAACGACTTCCCTGCGTTATCCAACGAGATAAATAAAAACACGCGGCGAGAAGGCTGGAGGGTGACGCGTGTTAACACGTGTTCGGTATTGTCAGAATTTATAAGGCTGACAGAAAGCAGATTTGTGCAAAGCCCTCGTAAACCTCCAGCGCTGCGTTAAAAGGGGACCGGCACAGGGCACTCTGACACAAGCGGCCTCTCGCTGGACGTGTGTGTTATTGGTCCGAGTTATTCCCTCTTATTTAACTGCGCCCAAGTCTTTCATCTCCACGCTATACTGTAATAGTTTCCATATGACCGGTGGCTCGGCTATAAATAAGATCAAAAGCAAAAGAAAGGATTTAATAAAAAAAAAAAAATAAAGACGACATTAAGAGTGGCATTAAATCAGGAAGAAAAGCAAAGTTCACATTTTTTTCTCCAGAAAAAAGCAGCGCGGAGTTCGGAGCCATTGGCCAAAGCCCTTACGAAAGGGCGGTTTGCGAGCCAGCTGCATGCAAAACCCATTTAAACGGAGCCCAAAGGGGCAAAGCCGGACTTTGCCGTTCGAAGGAAGGGGAAGACAATGATGAAGGAAAAAAAGGGTGAGTGCCACGTCTCCATGTGAGCCGGGCCACTGGCTCAGCAGCAGCGCGCAAGCCCGGAGGCCAGGGAGCGTGTGGGTGGCAGCACCCATGCGTGTCCCCGGGGCTCCC
>NW_010392481.1:4787-6751 GCF_000710305.1 Buceros rhinoceros silvestris | reverse complement strand
CCCGCGGAGCCCAGCCCCCCCCGGCTCTTGGCACCGCGCTCCGGCTGGGGGGAAGAGCCGAATTCCAGCCGGCTTTCCTCCAGCTCCACTCCCCACCAGCCCCTCCTCCTGCCTTCTGCCGGCCCTGGGCGCAGGGAGAGGAGACCAGCACCGTGTCCCCCTGAAAGTGCTAATTCAGCCCAAGGTCTCCCACGCTTCGCCGGCTTTGTGGGAGATAATGGGAGTATCTTCAGGGAAACCAACCGGTTGCGACCTATTATGGCGAGAAGTGGGTTGCCATGGCCGTCAGACGGGAGTCACGGAAATAATCCCTGCGATTTCTTTCCAGCAGAGATGATTATTCATTTAAGTATTGGCTAAATCCGGAGATATAAAGGGTCCTAAAGTACAGGATTAAGAATATTAACTCTTCTTCACCAAACAGCCGGGGAGGGAGGGGAGGAACTGTGCTACAAGCACGCCTGGACCTCAGAATCATCGGGACTGGTTGGGGTTGAATGGACCTTCTGAGCTCACCCAGTGCAACCCCCTGCAGGGAGCAGGGACATCTGCCCCCAGAGCAGGGGGCTCAGAGCCCCAAGGGCCAACCTGACCTGCCATGGGGCCAGCCATGGGGCTGCTGCCACCTCTCGGGGCAGCCTGGCACAGGGGCTCAGCACCCCCAGGGTCAAACATTTCTCCCTTCTCTCTGCTCTGACTCTCCCTCTGTCACCTGAACCACCAGACCTTGTCCTGTCCCCACAGCCCCTGCGGTGACAGGATGCTTTATTCTGGTCCCCAGTTCCGGGTGATGGTGGTCCCATGGCTGACCTTTCCTCCCCACCTTCTCGCTGGCTCCACACCACGAGCCAGCTGTTCCTCCAACGCAGAAACCGCCTACCGGGGGGTTTGAGCGGCGTGCGCCTAACGAGCTGCTTGGCCGTGAATGGAGCCACTGTGCCAGGACAATGCTTTCCTGAGAAGGTGTCGTTTAAATATCGGGCTGCGGTTTCTCTCCTGCTCAAAATGAAGTTTATAGCTCCAAAAGAATTAAAAAATATGATAAAGGCTGTAACTGCGCAGCATTAGGCATGTCAACCAATTAGGCAGAAAACGGTGCTGTAAAAAACCCCTGCGCTGGTGCCTGTTACGACTTCGTTCCAATAAGGTCATTCTGTCCAGGTTTTTTTCAATTTATATTGTACCTGCTAACTAAAAAACACCGTCAAGCAAAACAAACCGCAGAGGCAGCAGCTACAACTGCGCTAGAAATTAAGACGCGAGAGACAGTGAGACAAACCAGCCAAAGCCAAGTTCTGCCTCTAGAACAGCGCCAAGTCGCTTGACTCGCTTTGTTTATGTACGAATGACATAACTGAATTACTTCATGAGCTGCTACTTTAATTCCGAGGGGTGGAAAATTCCATAACTTAATTTAATGTGGATATATAAAAAAAACCCAACCCAACCCACACGCCCGAGCAGGCTCCCTTCCTGTGGGCCCTCACGTGAAGCACGACGGCTGGCCCGTGGGCTCCCAAGCGCTAGCTTAAAAATAACCAACCAGTTCCTGGCTCCTCCTGCCTTCGACCAACCCTCCGTGCGCAGCTACGGGAGGAACACGCGTCTTCCCCGCTGCCGGTGCTCCGCTGCTCTCCACGGCTGGCTTTTGCCCAGCGCTTCCCCAGGGGCCGCGGGACTAGTCCGACAGAGCCCAGTGCGGAGGCTCTCCCCTGCCCTTCCCCCGGCCGCGCCATAACCAACCAGTTCCTGGCTCCTCCTGCCTTCGACCAACCCTCCGTGCGCAGCTACGGGAGGAACACGCGTCTTCCCCGCTGCCGGTGCTCCGCTGCTCTCCACGGCTGGCTTTTGCCCAGCGCTTCCCCAGGGGCCGCGGGACTAGTCCGACAGAGCCCAGTGCGGAGGCTCTCCCCTGCCCTTCCCCCGGCCGCGCCACGCGGGCAGCTCCTGGCGGATTTGGCCGC
>NW_010392481.1:846-4642 GCF_000710305.1 Buceros rhinoceros silvestris | reverse complement strand
TGAACCGGTATCGACTACACGGGGTTTGTGAACGGGGTGAATGAAGTGTTTGCTCGTGGCACGGGGGCAGTTAGAAACGGGGACACCAGTGAGTTCCAGGGGGCTGTGAAAAATCAGTGAAGGCTTTGACATCCTCCTTGCTGTGCCGGTCATAAAAAACCAGTGAGGGGACGTAAAAGAAGAAAACCTCTTTTCAGAGAGCCTGTCCCAGGAGCAGAACCCCGCACCCAGCCCCGCAGCTGTACACCTGGCCTAGCTCCAGTAAAACCAGCACTGGAGTCCCAGTTCCAGCAGCATCCAACTGATCTCTGCCTTGTTTTTGTCTGGGGAGAAAAGCTGCACATCTGCTGAGGGAGAGTGCGGGCAGGGATGCGGGCAGGGATGGGGGCAGGGATGGAGGCAGGGATGCGGGAAGGGATGTGGGCAGGGATGAGAGAAGCGATGTGGGCAGGGATGCGGGCAGGGACTGAGCGCAGGGATGCGGGAAGGGATGTGGGCAGGGACTGAGCGCAGGGATGCAGGCAGGGATGCAGGCAGCAGGCAGCGTGCGGAGGTGCACAGTGGGCAGAGCCGCTCCCACCAGTGCGCTCGACCAGTTTCCGGTCCATACCTCCCACTGCTGCTTTATTTACTGCAGCTGGCCGGCCCTTTACAGCCTGTTTCATGTATTAAAATTCAAATGTGGAAAACATTACCAGTATCCTCCTTGGGTTGGGTGGTTTTTTTTTTGGTAAATTTCCCCCCCCTTCCACTTCCTTTTCGGCGTGGAATGTATCAAATGGTCAAAGGCTAACTTCAGCCTGACTCCACTCAAAAGCTATTTCCTTTGTTCTAATGTTTTCACTTCCAAATCCAGACCAGTTTTCCACAAGAACTGCTCGGGCCCGACTCCTTCACCCAAGTGACGGTTGCAGACAGTGAGTAATGCTGCCTGGGAACGCGGCAGGCTCGCGCCGCTCACAGCCACGGCCCCGGCTCGCTCGCAGAGCCCTCGAAGCATCCCCGCTCTCCTATCCCTCACTCTGATCTGTTTATTTAGCACAGTCCTAACAAAACCAGCCAGGCCCCATCGCTCAGCCTCTTCCCCAAAAAGCCCAGTGCTTCTCTATCCCTAAAAATACGACGGCATTTTTGCTGCCTTTTTGTTTTTATTTTTGCCTTCTCGCGAGGAGCCCGTATTCACTGCACAACCCAACCCGTCTCCGAAGCGATGCCCTGGGTGCACGCGGCATCAGTTCGACACGTGCAAAAGGGAACAAAGCTGCAAGAATTAAACTCTTTCCTCTTGATTGAGAGCAGATCTGCAGGAACGGCTGTAAGTCACAGATCTGGCTTTTCAAAAAGCCAGATTTCTTCATTAAAAGCAGTATTGTTTAAACACTGGAGGAAAAAAGTGCTTTGTACCACCTCGAATCTGCGCTGATACGTATCCCAAGTGTATTTAACATATTACCTGAGGCCAAGCTAAATTACAATCTAGAATTTCCTTTTGTGAATTCTCAGCAACTGCCACGGAGAGCAGAACCATGTCTGGTTCATGCTAATTTTTGGGGGGAAGGGGAGAAGAGACGGCTTTAACCGGGCTGCTGAAAAAGCACCTTTTTACCTCTTGCCAGAACGATTTTGGTTAACACGACACATTTTTTGAACCTGCAAATGACACGGGCTCAGTTGTGGCTTTTAAAGGTATTTTATCCACGACAGAGTCGCTTTTAGTGACATTTAATTTAACGAGGGGCAAAGCCTGTCACAAAGTTGCCTCAATAAAAAAAATAACAAAAACTCCTTCCTTATTTTTCCTTTCTCAGGTGCTTCATGTCAAGAACTCACGTCACATGTTAATAACCTGAAGCAACAGAACTACGGGCAAAGATTTAGCTCAGGGCACTGTATGTGGACAACTTTTAAGGGGTTTGGTCGAGGACCTGAGGAGCCTCCTTCTCCTTGCAGGGGGAAGCAGGAGGCAGCTGGACTATTTTAATCGCCGCATGAGACAGCAGATGCTGGCCGTGAAGACCCTGGAAGGTGGTGAGCGCTCAGGCTCAGCCATCGAACCCTGCCCTGGCCGGAGGCGGAGCGTGCCGAGGGCTGCCGAGCGGTCCCTGGCGTGGGATGGACAGCGGCCGAAAGCCCTCGGTCCAGCCCTGCTGCCGGCAGCAAAGCCTGGGAACACCCCTGGCACGGGCTCTCCTGAAAGCTCATTACTTGATAATCACCTAACGGACTACCTCGACAGCACCGAGTGCGGGGGCACCCCCAGCGCCGCCGACCCTGGGACGTGGTGATTACCTAATAATTGGCCACCAGAAGAAGCTCCTTCCTTCCTTCCTTCCCCAAGCAGTTGCCTCAAAGTTTTTTTCTTTCTTTCTTTCTCTCTTTCTGTCTCCTCTCACGAGAAGAGGAGGAATCCTGTCTGAAGGCTGAAACCCCCGAACTCGCAGTGTTTGCATTTTCCATATGATGTCTAATCCTATTTGGAATGCTTCTGAACATTTGGCCTTGATTACATCGTGAGGCAACGAATTTCACAGGTCACTGTGTGGCGAATAAAAAGTATTTCTTTCGGTGGGATTCGCTGAATGTCCCCTTGTTCTTCAATTAGAAGGCGGGATGAATAGGAGCGCGAGATTTACCTCCTCTATGCTGGCCATTATTCCCTGCACCTCTATTATGTCTCCTCTTATTCATCTCCTTTCTAAACAAAATCACCACAATCTGTTCAACCTCCCTTCGCACCAAAACCCTGCCCCGCTCGCCGGCGCTGCCGCCGCTTGTCCCCAAACCCCTCCTGACGCCCCTGCCCTTGGTGCGAGACAGGAAGACCGAACCGGAGGAGCGCTCCGGGCAGGTTCACGCACGTGGATGGATGTGGAAACATGCGCCCAAGGCACACCCCGTCGGGTCCCGTGTCCCTCCTCGGGGGCCTCTGCGGTTCAGTGGGGTTTTTGCTCTTGTTTTTAGGAGAAATTTCCCGGCGCTTCCCGCATGTTCTGCCCTCTACATGTACGTGGTTAATTCAATTTCTCTCTTCTCGTCGGTCCTGCCTTGCCCTCAGCGTGCGGGATGAGCCGGGGATCAACCCAGTCCTCCCCAGCGCCGCGCAGCAGTGAACCGGCCACAGATCCGCCAGGCCCCCTTCTCCTTCCACATACTTTCCCCTAGTCTTAATTAACCTAAATAGCTTGAACCATCTGAAGACTCTGCCAGCTCACTCCTCGTTCCCTTCCTCCCCTCCACGTGTGAGCGAGCAGCTCTATTTCTGGCATGAACTCTGGAAGAATAAAGCCAAACGCCTGTTGATGCTGCTGAAGACAGCACAGACCTAGTTCAGCTCCACACGGGCACAGCTTCACCAGGAGATGCTCCCGACTCCTTCTGTTCTTCCTAACGGGGAGTCGCTGCTTCCCAGCTCCCACCGCTCCCCCCGGCGCTCACCACGGTGCCTGCGGGTGAGCTCTCGGCGGGACCGGCCTCGGCCAACCCAAGCTACGGCAGTAAAGATGGGTAAGGAGGCCGGACACCAAGCCGGGCAGCTCGGTACTGGGGACACGAGAGGGGAGCTCTCACAGGCATCAGAGCATGTGCCTCTGTGGCTGTAAAATACGCAGGCGCGGCGCCCAGGAAAAGCAGTGACACCCCCTCCACGAACACACACAAATCACAGAACCGGGCTGGAAAGATCTTTGATCTTCTTGAGTCCAACCGCTCCCCAGCACTGCCAGGTCCCCCCTGCCCCCTGTCCCTCAGCAGCACCTCCACACGGCTGGGAAACCCCTCCAGGGATGGGGACTCCACC